>NC_058405.1:126834850-127075927 GCF_002201575.2 Neomonachus schauinslandi
GAAGGAAGGAAGGAAGGAAGGAAGGAAGGAAGGAAGGAAGGAAGGAAAGAAGGAAGGAAGGAAATTGTGGCAGGATAAAATATACATGAAAATTTACTTAAGGAACATTCTGCAGGAATTGAAATCTCAGGTAACAGTTTTTAAACCAGCAATGCACTATGGATTTTGGCCTGAGGAAATCTGACCAGTATACCTAGAGAAATGCTGACCTATCCTTATTTCCCTAAGGATTCTCTTTTTGCTTATGGTTCTAAGGAACTTGGATTTTCCAGGAAGATTAGAATATATCTGCAAAGTTCAAATGCTTGTGTAAGAAAGTTCAGTGTCACTATTGTAGTCTATTTACAGTATTATGCACTTTGTGTACAAATGCTTTGTTTGGTTTTGGTTTATGTTCCTTTCCTTATCCTCAGCATTGGCTTTGACTTCTTTTTGTATATTTTGGTTGTTGCTGTTGTTTTTAATGTTATCTTGCTGTATGTTTTTGGAATGAACCTAGTGATGGAGAGATGAATATATGATAACAATAGTTAATAGCTTATAATGATTACCGTGTACTCTACAGTTTTGTGAAGGGCTAAATGACCTGCAAAATGGGTATGGACAAAGCCAGAGAAACATTATTTTGTTAAGGCTATTTTGAGTCTGTATTTTCCCTTCTACTTACGCCTAGCTGCTATGTCTTAGGAATCTCTCTTTTATTCAAGATGCTTTAATACCAAAGGGATAGGAGGAAGCTAGAGATAAGATTTCAACTTCTCTTCCACTGCCAACCTAGTACCACTTGAGGCTATCTAAGGCCTGCTTCACATATCCTCTTCGAATCCCCAAATGTCTCTCTTATAGGAGGATTTACCCAATGTGAAGATGATGCCTAGATACATATGTCCTTTGTTTAAGGATAAGATGGGTCGTTTGTTCCTTTCTTGAGCATTGATGCAGAATGTACTGTCTAATGGGGATGGTGTCCTAATAGTAAGCCAAACCAGGCCTTGTCTCAGCCTTCAAGAAATTTGGATAATATATTAGCAAGCACATGATTTTATAGGAATACAGTTGACAACTTAGAAATAGGTGTGGGAATAATGACATTTCTTTTGGCTTGATACTGAAATCTAGTCTTTGACCCTGAGCTGCTATTTTAGCTTAATGGCAGATACTCAGTTGAGTTCATTTTCTATCCACTGATTTCTCTTTGCCACTTGAGGATTCATAAGTCCTGCTCAAAATTTAGCTCATAGTTCTGTCTTTTTCTCTCATCATTACCACCAGCTTCACCATGAGACATACCTTGTGCAGAGATCTGTGGCAAGCATTTTCATCCCTACCTTTAAGATCCATTGGAATATTTGGGAATCTTGTCTGCAAATTATTCAGGAAGCTGAAGAAAATAGGAGAGGGCTATCATTCTAGGGTCTCTCTTATACTTGATATCCCAGGTGCCATCTCTCTATAGACATGTATGAAGAAAGAAAATCTATCTTCCTGTTTGGGAGATTGCCCCATCTGGCTATTAGAGCTCAAGACTATCAAATATTTGAGTCTCTCCCCCTTCTCATTCTGATTCCATGTAGCTACCTGGTTAAACCATGTCAAGTAGTCAGTTTGTTTGACAGTTGCGTCTTCAGTATAAATAAGAAGTTGCTATTCTGATTTTATGTATCAGTGTTAGTGATATTTTTAGCAAGAGTCATATTTACTAATCCAATCAATTTCAGGTCTTTCTGCAAAGTAGAAGACTAGACTTGGGGCTGCAGTGAAATTAGACTCTAGGACTATTAGCTCCGTGGAGGCAGGGACTATATTTATCTTGTTCATCACTCTCTATTTTGAAGTACATGGTCCTTAGTTGGCATTTAATATATCTGAATGAATGAAAATTCTATCTTCTTATCCTGAGAAGTAGCCACTCAATTGGCTTCTCTCTTGGTGGCATGAATCATATCACACAGGATTCTTTTGAACTTCTTGGTAAGCTGTACTATTCTCATTTTATAGATGTTAAAGCCAAGAATTAAAGTAGTTAAATAAGTGTCCTATTGTCACAAAGCTAAAGAATGACTTTGGTATAGATACAGAGAAGTTCAAAGCCCATACCCTTTCTGTTACATCATGGAGCCCATAGGAATAATTCAAACTAAATAAATCAGAGATCACAGCTAAGCTGGAGCCATCAGGTAAAGCTTCTTAGAAAAGACTTAATTTGAACTAGGATTTAAAGGTTGTTCAGTACTTCAGCCTAGAGATAGGATACACAATATGAGCAAAGGTAAAGGAGCAAGGTATTGAATGTTATACTGGGGAAACACAAAGTAATAAAATTCAACTTTAGTGTATAAGCTAAAAGTTATAGGATGATGGGAAATGAATCTAGAGAAGTATGACACATCATTAAGTTCTGGAATAGCAGATTGAGGAATTTGAACATCCTTCTGAAAGTAGTCATAAGCAAACAAAGCTTTTTTAAAGAAGATATGGAACATGATTAAAGCCATGCTTCAGAATGATGATTCAAGTTGACCTGTTTCTCAATTGGAAGTAAGGAGACTAGTTAAGATGTTATTAAAAATAATGCATGTGATGTTAGTAAGGATGGGACAGTAAGAGGGGAGATAGAGGATTCAAAGAGCTGAGTATCAAGGCAACATAGGTAGGGGAGTTGAGTCAGCATTAACAGAAACAGAGGAGTTAAACTGATGATATAGGAAGACCTTGCGTTTGGTTTTGTAGACACTGCGTTTGTATTGCTTGTAGTGTATCCAAATGTAGGTGATGAGCAGAAAGTTGGAATGTGAGCCTATAGCTTGCAAAGTCTCAGCTAGAGTCAACTATTTGGGATTCTTCTTCAGGGAGGCAATAATTGAAATCACAGGGTAAATGAGATTATCAGAGGCAAGGGTACGAAAAGTAAAGAGTAAAGACTTGAACTAACCTCAGTCAGGAACATTTCGGGTGCAGAAGGAGGAAGAAGAAGCCTCAAAGTAGACAGAGAAGGCGCGGTCAAAGAGGTAGGTAGTTATTACTTCCCTCAGGGGGTTATTTCTGCTGGTTTCAAGACTGAGAACTACTGTCTTAGTTTAATGATAGAAAATGATGAAAATAGCTAGGAGGAAGTAAGTTGGTAAATATGGATTAGGCCAAGGCAAATTTGATGAGCTGAATAGAATTTTTTTGTGGCCATTTACTAAAAAAAAAAAAAAAAAAATCTAAAATGCTACTTAAAAACTCCCTTATTTTCCCAAACTTTCTCCCGCTATTTTGAATAAAAGTAATAGGTAATACTAATGAATAATGGATTCCTAGTAAATTCTTAAAACATTCAGGAATATTCTTCTACACCAAGTTTTGATTCAAATGTGAATGGAATTCCTAGCAATTAATGTTATAGCAGACTTTGAAATGAAAGTAGTCAATTGAATGACTTTATCTCAGCTATTAATATACACTTTTTCTAATATTTTGTCTCTGAAATGCTAATCCCTCTTTGCCCTCTGGTTTCCTATCTTCAGTAAGTTAGATAATGCCATTTTACTTTTTAAAATTTCCAATTTGACATAAGCAACATTTGCTTCTCTAGCCTTTCATACTGCTAAAGCCATAGAAATACTATTCTATCTTCTGATATTTTTGGTTGATAAGCATACAACATATTTCTACTGTTTCAGTATGCAGTGTTTTTATAGAAGCAAACAAAAAGTGAAAAAATATCTCTTTGTTCAGGATCAAAACTTGTTTGCTCAGTCTTAAGGATGTGCATATTTCATAGCTTTCTGAATATTTTTTGCTAATTTAGTCTAGTTCTTTTTGAATAATAAAGGCTTTAGAAAATTGCTTTTTAATTGCAGAAAGAATTTTTCTTCAATTAATCTCTATTATTAATTTCAACTGGTATGAGAAACCAAGAAGAATCTGTATAAATGCATAAACCATTTAGAAATTGTAATCTCTGTGTTTATTTGTTGTCATTTTTAAAGAACATTCTGATTGGCAAAAAATAAGAAAAGGAATCGATGTCACAGTAAATACGTTAGGAAAAGACAACTACAATAAAAATTAAAAAAAAAAAAAAAGATGAGAAACACCCAATGGCAGTTTAACAGAGTGGTTTCCAGAGCCTAATAATTCATTATTGCAAGGGGAAAATATCAAGCCTCCTATTTCTTGTCTAAAAAATAGAAAATAAGTTAAGCTGTACTAATCTTTAATATACATATTTACACTGGCACCCTCACCGCCTCTGTATATCAGGAAGGCATGGATCCTACGATGTGGGTAAGGTAGACCAATGGCAGGTTTTATCACCCAAAGCTCTTTAAGAATTCCTCCATCACTCTTGGGTTCCCTTTCAGTATTTTGCAATGTGTTGCAGTTTCCTTGTTCTGTTAAGTGAATTTTAAAATTTATTATTCTAAGTGTTATAACCTTTAAGTATTTTATAATGAGGAAGACAACGACCATGATCATTTTGTCATATAAAGAAGTTCGCTGGTTATCTTGTGGAGGTACTTAAAATGGTTGTTGAATTAAAAGGTAGGTTATGCATTTTTCTCTTACAAGTTAGATAAGTGCTCAAAATTTGCTGAACTTTGCTGTTGTGGTAAGTGGGCCTCAATAGAATGCTACCTTGTAGATATTTTTTGAAAAAAGAAATATTTTTTAATTCATCCCATCAAGATTAAGTTGATGTTTTAATAATGAGTGATTCACTCTTTCTCATTAATATAAATATAGCAAAAGCATTTTAAAAATGAATCTTCAGAGATGTTTCCATTGTTATGTGATTTTGCTGCATTTTAACAGATGTAAATATGTCTTCTATAAATATTCTCATAACAGCTTCTTAATTTTAAAAAATAATTAATGTTTTATAATCTGTTTAAAAATCTTCTATATGATGATTTCAGTGGATCTTGAACACACTGCTAAAAGTATAACAGTGCAACCACTTCTGATTAAGTTTCAAAAACAAATGATTGGTACCCAAGAAGGTACCAAGTTGCTGAATTTCAGCAAAATGTTTGCATAATTGGTATGCAACTGAAAAACGAGTATCAGAGTTTCCTAAGTGCTTTCCTTGATGTACTCATTCCATTGGAATATATAGATTTTTTGTGGAGTATTTTTTCATCTATGTTAGTCCTTAAAACCAGATTTAAAAAGCTGAAACTTTAATTCTCAGATCACTAAATGTAAAAATAAGACTTTCATAGAGATTAAGCATATTCACTTATATTGTTTTCACTAAAAACAATTATCAATAACTTTATTAAGAATAAATGTTTTATGGGGTGCCTGGATAGCTCAGTCAGTTAAGCGTCCAACTCTTGATTTTGGCTCAGGTAATGATCTCAGGGTCATGAGACTGAGCCCCACGTCGGCTCCAAGCTCAGCACAGAGTCTGCTTGAGATTCTTTCCTCTCCCTCCCCCTCTATTCTTCGCCCTGCTCTCTCTCTCTCTAAAATAAATAAATAAATAAAACTTTAAAAAAAAGAATGAACATTTTATTTATCATTAATAACTTTAAAAATTATTTAAGCATTATTTCATCTTTAATCTAGCCTTTAACTTATCTACTTATATAACTATGTTGTATTTCATACAATGTAATAGTACATTGGTAGCTGTATATTTTTTTATAAATTAATATACATCTATGGGATACACAAAATTTTTTCACTATTAAGGGATTACTACTGGGGCACCTGGGTGGTTCAGTCAGTTGAGCGTCTTCCTTCAGCTCAGGTCATGATCTCAGGGTCCTGGGATTTAGCCCTACGTCTGGCTCTCTGCTCAGTGGGGAGTGTGCTTGTCCCTTTCCCTCTGTGCTCTCTCTCTCAAATAAATAAATAAAATCTTTCTCAAAAAAATACTATTCAGGGGCGCCTGGGTGGCTCAGTCATTAAGTGTCTGCCTTCAGCTCAGGTCATGATCCCAGGGTCCTGGGATCGAGCCCCACATCGGGCTCCCTGCTCTGTGGGGAGCCTGCTTCTCCCTCTCCCACTCCCCCTGCTTGTGTTCCCTCTCTCTCTCTGTGTCTCTCTGTCAAATAAATAAAATCTTAAAAAAAAATTACTATTCAAATAGTTTACAGTTCACTAAATCAATAAACTAGATTGAACAAAATAAAATGTTTTTCTGTGAGAATAATAATTACATTGAAGAGTAAAGATTACCTTAGTATCTGTTACCATATAAGCACCAGTGAGAGCTATATTATTACTTTCGTGGGCCCTATTCACTTTTGCCTTCATGGGACTCTTCTTCCATAAAAAAAAAAAATTTAAAATTTTATGACTGCAATGGTATAAAGATGAATATATTAATATTACTCATTTTCTCTAACCTAAAAGTTCATTTTTTTCTTCTAATTTTAAGATAAGTTAGAACATTTTTGTGAACCCCTAAAAGTATGGATGGCCCAAGGTCCTGTGCCGCATTGATAAGTTGACCTTGGCACCAACACAGTAAGAGAGGAAATAAAGCTTCTCATATTTAGATTTTAGTTTCAGAACTAATATTCTATTAGTTGCAAAATAGACACACATAAGGAACAGTTATACTTTCTGAGGAAGGGCAAATGCACCACAGGGTATGTATTTTCTCCAAATAATCCCTCAGACATGAAGTCTTCCTTTTTGAAAGATGGTGGATTCCTCAGAACAGGAGTTAGGAGGAGAGAAAGGAGGGAAGATGGACCTGAAGCTACAACCTAGGAACAAGTGGACAATGAAAACAGATTACATACAGTACGACCAGAATTGATCAGGCAGGAAGCGAGGGGTCCAATCTACAATCATATTAAACCCTGAACTCTTTCCCATGGCCTAGAGGTCTGACCCATCCCATTCTTTCCTGTCTCATCTTATCCCACATTGCTTCTTTGCCATGCTTCCATCATGATGGCCTTTCTACTGTCCTCATACACAAGCGTACTAGCTCACTCCAGCCTAACGGTCTCTGCTGGCAAGTCTTTCTCTACATGATGGTAAAGCTACTCCCTTGTGTCACTGAGGCCTGTGCTGCATGTCATCTCCCCAGACAGTCTTTTCTAGCCATCGCTTTCCTCACTACTCTGTTATATCATCCTGTTGTATTTTCTTCATCGTACTTAACCTCTGTCTGAATCTGTCTTGATCATTTATTCATTTGTTCATTGTCTACCACCCCAAATGGAATATAAGCTCCATGGTTGCAGAGGACAAGTCTGTCAGGATCACCTGCCCATCCGTGCCTGGAACAATGCCTAGCATTCAAGAAACACTTACCGAATCAATCAGTTGAGCTCAATGTAACAGCTACCTCAGTCCCTCCCTCCTCAACTCTCATTCAAGCAGCTCAGTTCATGGCACTGTCTACGATGTGAACTTTCCTTTTTAGGAATGTCCTCTTTCAGAAACTCAACACCTAGTTTAACCTAATGTATCTGAAAACAACAATCATAACAGATATGCATTGGCGTAGTATACAACTCCGCAGCTGAGAAAAACCTCCCCACACATCTTAAATACTCGTATGTACTGGTGCTGATATACTTCACTTCACATGACTATGTATCACACAATTATTAGCTAACGGAAACTCCCTGTTGTTACATGAGACATCTTGTGCTATGTCTATAACGTAGGTGACAATTTGGGTGAGATGACATAATGCAGTATATCCAGTGATCATGTATCTGTTTCTCACAGTGGAGGCAACAGCGGACAGTGTGATGCATCATGTTTAAATGTGATCTCGCATCATTTTTAAGCCCTCTTTCTCCAGCCTTCTAGAGGTATTCCCAAGCAGCAAAGTTTTTAAGTGTTTCGTTGCCTACTTTCATTCCCAGTGGGACACTTGTGGTAAGCCTACTGTCAAATGGTCACTAATTGGTAATACTCACTTTAAAATTAAACTACTACCGAAGATGATTTTCAAGTCCCCCACCTCCCGTCCCCAAACACCGATTTTGACTTCAGTCATGAGTCCTTCTGGAATCTCTTCAATTTTCTGTTCTTCCTGACCAGACAGCATTACCCATCCATCCCCACACAAACTCACAAACCAATCAACCAGGAAGTATTTATTTACTGCTGATGGTGTGTTCAGGACTGTGTCAAAGCTTTGTGGATATGGAGGTGAAGTGTAAAAAAATCATTGCTCTTCTTAGAAAACTTAAAGTACAGATAAGAGACAAAATTACTAGGCATAAAAAAGCATCGATGGGGGCGCCTGGGTGGCTCAGATGGTTAAGCATTTGCCTTCGGCTCAGGTCATGATCTCGGTCCTGGGATCGAGTCCCGCATCGGGCTTCCTGCTCCTTGGGAGCCTGCTTCTCCCTCTGCCTCTCTCTCTCTCTGTCTCTCATGAATAAATAAATAAAATCTTTAAAAAAAAAAAAAGCATCGATGGATGTTAACTGGACTTATTGTGGTGATCATTTCACAATATATACATACATTGAATCATTATGTAGTACACCTGAAACTAATATAATGTTATATGTCAATTGTCTCGCCCTCTCTCTCTCTATATATAGAGTTTATATATATTATTATATTGTTTATATATATTATATATATATATGAATAATGGTAAAATAAAGTAAAAGCAACAACAACAGCAACAAAAAGCACTGAATCTTAGAGGACAAAACACAACCATAGGAAGTAGACCTAGAGCTCATTCTCCAAGTAAGAGAGAAGGGCATTTCAGGCAAATGGATAAAAGGCATAAAGAAAGGATGAATATGGCTTGTTTGTGGATTTTAAGGAGACTGATTAAAATGGACTCTATGTTAGGGGGAAAAAAAATGGGAAATGCGGTTAGTTAGCAAATGAGAACATATCATCAAGACGTTGAATGCAGACAGAAGCATTTAGATTTGTTTGAGCGGAAAACTTGGAATTATATTTACTCTCATCTTTCTCCTCATGTCCCAAATTTGTAGAGAAAATAAAAGACTTCTTTTTGTTGAATAATTCCTTCCTGGAAGTCTTCTATTTGTAGTAATGACAGTCAAAACCCTCTGAAGGTATGTTAAGAATAGTGGCTGAAACCTCAAACTGGGATTTTTTGCATTTATATGTTTTTTTCATAAGGTCCTTTTGCTATTTTTAAGCTTAAATAATTTGGTTGGGAGGAATGGGAGAAATGATCTTTAATGAGAGGTGACTTTTCTGACAGCAAATGGATTTTTCATTTCAGCTAGTCTTAGGACACACTTTCTTAACTGTCATAAGCTGTTTTTTGGTTTGTCTCAGGATCTGGAATAAGAATATATTAAATTCAGCTAGGTAATACAGGCCCTAAATTTTGATATTTTTTAATACAAGTCTTATTTCTATCACCCTGTGATAGAAAGAAGAAGAAAGAAGAAAATTTGTGGAGCATGTATTATGAACCAGTGCTTTGGTCAAGATGAACTAAGATAAATTGCTGCAAAAAATTTACTTTCAAGTCCCAGTAGTTTAACAAAACAAAGATTTATTTCCATCATGGGTTGGCAGGGGTCCTGTTCTGATAGTTGCTCAGAGACCCAGGCTGACAGAAACTTCATCATTTGCAGTTCCACCATCTGGAACACATGGTCTCCCTGCTCCTAGCATCAGGGGAAGAGAGCATGGAAAATGGCACACCGGCTCTTACGTGCTGTGCTGTGACCCATTGGCCAGAACTAGTCACGTGGCTCCACCCAGGTGTGAGGAGTCTGGGAAATATAGTCCTCCAAGTACCCCGGACAGGTGGGAGAACCAGGATCTGGGGGGCACTAATAAGTTCTGCCATGACCAGGCAGGGGGCCAGTGTGTTTCATAGGTCTTATTTAATCTTCAGGAAAGCTTGAAGGAGTAATATTGTCCTCATTTTTGCAGATGAAGAAAACCAAAGTAGTGTGGTGAGGTAAAAAGAGATTTGGGTCAGAGGTCCTGGGTTGGAACCTCAGCTCTGTTTATATATATACATATATATATATATATATATATATATATATATATATACTGGGTTGTAAGACAGATGAGCCAACATCTCACTCCTTCTGCACAATTAAACTGTGCACATCATCATCAGATGGTTTTCCCAGCCTATTGCTGTCTTCCTGTAGCGATCTGTGCTATTCTCTCATCACAGCTCCTGTATTGTAACTCCTAGTATGGTGGTCAATTTCTTCAGGGAAAAGGCTGTTCTTATTCACGGTTTTACTCCTTGTGCCATGCTCAGTAGCTGGCACCTGGTAATTGCTTAATATTTATTGAGGGGATAAATTTAAACACTTGTGGTCGTCTGCCGCATTAAGATGTCAATGAAAATGGCAATGTTGATAATGACACAAAGTAACTTGCCATATTCCAGCAAAGTATAGCCAAATAGAAGTATTTTTTACAAATGCCTTAGTTTTTTTTAATCTGTAACAAAATTACTTAATATTATACAGCAGTAGACTATATAAAACTCACAGGCATGTTTATTTACTATTTTATTAATTTCCTAGGGCTTCTGTAACAAAGTGCCACAAACTGTGTGGCTTACAACAACAGAAATATACTATCTCAGGGTTCTGGAGGCTAGAAGTCAACAAGAATGAGGGAGAATCTGCCCCATGCCTCTCGTCCTGGCTTCTGGTGATGGCTGACAATCCTTGCTGTTCCTTGGTTTGCGGAGGCCCCATTACAATCGCTGCCTCCTTCCCATGACCTTTTCCCTGTGTGCATCTCTCCTCTCTCCTTGTAAGGATACCAGTCATACCATATCAGGGCCCACCCTGATGATCTCATCTTAACTTGATTACATCTGCAAAGACCCTGTTTTGGGGGCGCCCGGGTGGCTCAGTCAGCTAAGCATCTGCCTTCGGCTCAGGTCATGATCCCTGCTCAGCAGGGAGCCTGCTTCTCCTTCTCCCTCTGCCTGCCACTCTGCCTACTTGCATGCATTCTCTCTCTCTCTCTCTGTCAAATGAATAAATAAAATCCTAAAAAAAAAAAAAAGACCCTATCTTGAAATGAGGTCACTTCCAAAGTACTGGGGATTAGGACTTCAACATATCTTTTTAGGGGACATAGTTCAACCTATAACAACTATAAGTAGTATTTTTAAAATAAAAATCCTAGATTTCTACTTCTCTTGAAAAATCAGATGATCTTGAAAGAGAGCATCTGCCTTCCCCCATGGATCAATCCCCTGTCACTAGCAGATATCTTTCCCTCCCTCTGGGGCCTGTGCTTTCCAGTTTGCCACACCCCCCACTGATCACTAATGCCTCCATGGCCAAGTTTCATCTTTAGTACTGAACATGAATTATGACAGCATCAGAATGCCAGAATTCTCAAATTCACACTCTTTATCTACTACATTACCTCTCTGGCCCTGATGATTTACGATTTTGTAACTCCTGTTATGAAAAAAATTCAGCTCTACTGATAGAGACAAAAGTTTACTAAATTCATCTCATTGTATAGTCTTTCTTTGAGACTCACGATATCATTTACTACCAAAAATAATTTATTCATGACCAATTGTTTCAGAATGACTTATTTAAGGAGTCTGGAATATAATCAGATATAGCCCACGAGAAATGAAAAGATGGTGTCAAAGGAGAAAAGGTCAATAATCACTTTTCAACAAAAGCAGCTGAAACGATGCTGGCAATAATTAAAAGGAAGAGACATAGAAAATGAATTGTATTATGTGACCCACCCATGGGCAAGATAAAAAAGATGCTCTGTTCAGAAAAAAAAGATTTTAATACAATTAAAAGTCCTGACAGTCAACTTTTAAGAAATACACAAAGAGAATTTATAAGTGAGCAGAGAAAAATCCCTGAGGGGAATCATGAAATGAGGGTAAAATGTTAATTCTTTCTCAAAATTGTTGTTTTATTTATTACTAAATAGAAAGTGGTAACTCTACACAGTATTCAAGGACAATGGACTTAACAAAGGGGAGAAACGTAGATCTTCAGACCTAAATAGACCTCTCTGTCCCTCAATCATTACATTTTGTGTTTAAAAATCATTTCATTTTTATTTTTCACTTCCTCCACTGAATCCAAACCTGCTTCTCCTTGTGGATTCCCCGAGTTAAAAAACAAACCTGTTTTCTGGTCCTCTGAGCCAAAAACATCCTGCATGCCTTAGCCACATTCAGTCAGGGATCTGGTCCTGTCATTTTTTACCTCATAACTATATTGGGAGAAATCTCTCTCCTTTTCTCTGTCCTCACTGGCCCCACCTTCCTGAGGCCCTGTCTACCACACACCTTTTACAAAACTGAGCTAGAATAATCAGATGACTACATTAAAGTTATGTAGGGCCTCATCATCGTCCACATGGACTATTAGCTTCCTGGAAATGGGTCTCCCTACCACATGCCTCCCCCAACTTGCTCTTTTTTTCCATACCCACAGTGTGGCCATTCACACTTCTGTGTCCTATAGAAAAATTCCCTCTACCCAAATGTGTTTACTACCTCCCTTTTCACCTTCTGTGAAAACTCCATCAACTGCTTCCATCCCAGCTGCTCTGTGGGGTCTTCCTGGTCATAGTTTCCTTTCTTCTCCATCCCAACTGCTCTGTGGGGTCTTCCTGGTCGTAGTTTCCTTTCTTCTGTGCTTTTCTAGAGCCTCTCGGTTTATATCTCAGTGCCCCTGCTCCTCCAACCAGCACCCAGGGATCAGCAGTCTCCACCGCCTGGGGGCTTCTGAGACAAGCAGAATCTTGGCCTCCACCCCAGACCTACTGAGTCACAACCTACATTTTAAGGGGATCTCCAGCTGATTCTTATGCACATACAAATTTGAGCTGTGTGGCTAGCAATATGATTAGAGGTTTGGAGTTCTGTCTTTTATACTGAGTTCTTAGCTCCTCTAGATGAGAGCCACACATTTCATTTTTGTATCCCCTAACAAAGTGACAGTGTCTGCTGAACACTTAACAGTATATAAAGGAGGGAAGGAGAAAATGGGAACAGATGGTTTAGTGATCACCCAAGTAGTAATAGCAAAAGCAGGACTCCCTGGCACTTAGGTATCAGATCCTTTCTACCGTCCATACTGTTCCACTTAAAACATCTTTCTTCTCTATTCTAAACGTAGGAGATGTGGGAGGACACCCTCACAGTCACAAGGCTATTGTAAGTGACAAAGAGGACTCCAGGACACAAGAAGTTTTTCTCTTGATACTTAGTTGAGGATCTTTACACTGGGTCATTTGGCCTCTGTCAGAAGAACAAATGTGAAACACATTCATTGAACTTCTGTTCTCACAAGTCAAGTTTCAAAGAGCATCTGCCATAATGAATAAAAATATATTTGTATTTCCCCTGTGTGCTTTGTCCAATTCAGGCGGTCCTGGGTTACAGTCCAGTAAGTCAAGCTCAGGAAACATCATGTTTATCTCAGAGTTAAGAGAGAAGCCTGAACTAAAAAACAAAAAAAGGTAAGAAATAATTATAAATGTGAATATAATTAGTCAATTGCCAATTTGATTTTTTTTTTCTACCTGGTGCAATAATTTGTAGCTTGTAACATTAAGCATATTTTTACAGTACATTTTAAACATGCATGTAATGGTTTCAAGCTTCCGTTTTGAATGAGACATATTTATACTCCAAATGCCACATTTACTTATGTATTTCCAGTGTGTCTGAATATTTTGGGAAGGAAACAAATAGGATGATTATGTAATTGCCACCAATATGTTTTGCGTTGCTTTGTTTCGCTTTTGAAATAACAACCGTATTACGCCATAAGTGGCCAATTCAGTAACGAAGGCAACAAATTATTTGTTGCATGTGCTGTATGTGCCAGGCACTGACACAGGCTCTGCCCTCGGAATTCTGCCTCCATGAATTTTGTGGACTAAGGAGGGGAGCTAGCCAAAGAAGTAAGCAGTTACAATGAGTTTATGAAGGCAGGTGTAAACACAGTTAGCTGCAGGACATGTAGGCAGAAGGAGCACCTGGTCCAGGTTTGGGAGACCAGAAAAGCCTTTGCAAAGGAGATGACCATGAAGCTAAGTCCCGAAGAAGAATGGAATTTAATCAGGCAAATTATGTGGGGAGGGACTTTCCAGACAGGACAGCCGTATGTGCAAAGGCCCTGATCCAAGAAAAAGAATGAAAAAAAATTGGAGATAGCTGTAAGTAGTTCAGTATGGCTAGAGCAGAGTGTTACTGGTGCAAGGGATGGAATGGTTTGTGGAGTGATGAGGGTTAATGTCAGATAGGAAAGCAAGGGCAAGATCCTGAGGGGTGCTGAATACCATACAAAGGAATTTGGATGTCATTCTAAATAAGAGTAATATGTAATGCTTTCCTAGTGCTTATATGGGTGCCATATTGCTCTAAACTTATCTCACTTAGTCTTCACAGCTGGTGACTTTATAGGTAATGAAACTGAGGCCCAAATACTAAAAGTACTTTACAAAAGTTGCACAGCTGGGCAGTAATGGAGCTGGGCTCTTAGCTAAAGGCAATGGGAGGGGGCATGATGTAATTTTTGTTTTGTGAAGATCATTCTGGCTCAAGTATGAAGATAGAATTTGAGAAGACATTTCAGTAGCCCACGTAAAGTAAGCTGAAGACCGGAGCTAAGTTGAGTCAATGGGGAAGGAAAGAAATAGGTAAGTAGAGAGATGCTCAGGGGCTGTGTGGTAGGACTCAGTGATGGGTCAGTAAGATGTGGGACCAAGTATGTGACCAAATGGGCTTCTCCAAATAGGGCATGAGTACCAGATTTTAGGACAGATACAATCAAATATGCATTTCCTATGACCATATTTGTAATTGACATGACTAAAATAAATATTAACTAATCTCTAACTGATGACACATAAATTAATTTGAATAGTGGCATAATTTAAATGAAGAAATTGAAAGACTTAGGTTTCACTGCATAAAAAATACTATGTCATCTAACTATGGTGTTACTTCATTCTTATGTTACTTATAGTACAGCGCTCTGTCTCTCTCTTTTATTTTCCTGCCAATTCTAATTCCCCAGCAGAAGAACCTCATCTATGACTGTGTTCTCTCAATGTTGACAGGAACTCAAAATTCAGGTAATTTTGCTGCAAGTTTCAGTCCATTCTTGATAACTCAGATTCTAGGGTATCTTCTTTGATCCATTCTTCTGATTATCCTGCTTTGTATACCAATATCTACACTTGGGCTTTGCTCCCTGCAATGCCTGCCAGTCGCATATCTTTGAACACTGGCCTCTCCAGCTCAGGATCCATATTATCAGCTGCCAAACCTATCTATTAGCTCATTAACTTGTTCATATTTAAGTGGTCTCTTCTCTTTTGCAATTTTTTTAATATTGGTAATTTTATGATAAAACTAACATCTTTTAAACACTGTGTTGCTTACGAATCTTCCCCATAATCTGTATTAAAATGCCAACTAACTTGTGTTCTTTAGCTGTGTCCAATGGTCTAGTTCATCTTTGAAAAGACATTTTTGAACTTTTAGAACTTTTGTCACTTATTTTCTTGATATGCCTGTCCTTCTTCCTTGGCTGTAGAGCCAAGCTTTGAACTCTCGTTCAATATTATTATCTCCACCTCCTTATCTTTAAAACAATTATCTTTGTGTATTCATATTTCACGTCTTCGCCCAACTTATAGTCCTGCCTGTACTTTTGGTTCTGATCTTCCAAATTCTGTCCAGTTCTACTGGGGCCAATGTTCAGAGCCAATGTAATAAACAGCCATTAATCCTCATTTTAGATTAAATTATTATTAGAACAGCCAAAATTATGAGAGTACCATAGCCATATTTTAAAGATAACCTGTAAGTAAAGGGAAAGGTGAGGGAAGAGCATTTTATATTGATGAAAGGACAGAGGAACACAAATTGCATTTATAAAAACCTTAAACATAAAAACATAGAACATGATGCCTTTTATCGGGGCAAGAACAAAGAAGAAGCTAACCTATTCTTTGATTTCTATCTGTTATCATTTATTTTCTGGTGTGAATAACAAGGATATAGCAAATCAAGCAAGGTTTGAATAATACAGGATCGGGGCAAAATGGTTGGTTGACAGGAACAAAAGATACTGGATTCGGGATGCATTGTAAGTGCAGAAGGAGTAACAAAAGAAAAGTGAATTATCTGTTCAAGGTAAAAATTGCCAGGAGAGATAAAAAGTAGAAGTAAATTAGAATGATTAAAATGCTACTATCTTTCTATCTTTATCATCAACATTTTAGAAATCAGCCCATTGGTGAATTTTTGTTGTTTACCCTACATCTGATTTCACAGTTCACTGCAGGGGTCAGCAAACTATAGCCGGCAAGCCCACCAGCTAAGAATGTTTTAGTATTTTTTTTTATTTTTTTAAAAGATTTTATTTATTTACTTGACAGAGAGAGACACAGTGAGAGAGGGAACACAAGCAGGGGGAGTGGGAGAGGGAGAAGCAGGTTTCCCGCTGAGTAGGGAGCCCGATGCGGGGCTCGATCCCAGGACCCTGGGATCACGACCTGAGCCGAAGGCAGATGCTTAATGACTGAGCCACCCAGGCGCCCCTGTTTTCGTATTTTTATAGGGTTGAAAAAAATCATAAGAATAACATTTCATGACACAGAAACATTAAATGGAGTTTAAGATTCGGTGACCATAAAGTCTTCTTGGAAAATAGCCCCATTATTTGTTCCTGTGTTGTCTGTGGCTCTTCCATGTTCTAACAGCAGAGCTGAGTGGTCGTCACAGAGACCATATGGCTGGGAAAGACTGAAGGATTTACTCTCTAGCCATGTACAGAAAAAGTTTGCCAGTCCCTGATTTCATGACTCAAATAAGTCTCCTCTTATTTGATAAAGATCTTTTAACCAATGTAGTTTCTCAGTATTCATTCCCAAACCAATGGATGCCTATATAATGACATAATTTGGAAGTGAATAAAACAAGCCATTTCCTATACAGATGATCATGTTAATTAATTACCAGTCATACAAAAACAGTTATTTTTATGGCATGTGTAACAGTTGAACAATCTAGAAAAGTTATCTAAAATATTTTAGTGCTTGTTTATTGACTCCTGTATACTTCTCTGAAAAATTCTTTATAAGGAAAACAGTAAGGTTGCTTTGGACATATAATGAGAAATAAAAATCCTTAGAAATCCCGAAAAGGAACAGAGAATAGTGACAAATGGATAAAGGAAGCTATGTAAAATGCCATTTTTACAGCACATAAGAATATCCCTTCAGCAATTAATAGGACCCCTAAAATGACATGTATTTTTGGAACAAGTTTACCACGCTAAATTGAACTTGACCCCCGATCTCTAAAGGCCACTGAAACAATTCCTTCAGCAAATCTGTTTTATCTACCTAGGTCATCAGTGCACTCAATAACCTCATTTAGCTTTTTAAAAAATATAAGAGCTTTTAAAATAAATAAATAAATAAATAATACAAGAGCTTTAGTTTTTGTTTACATATTCATAAATTTGGGGATTAAGACAATGACACAGTATATACATCACAGGTAAACACATGTATAAAAAATTATCACAAGGCAGGTCATGTCTCTGTTACCCAACAGATTTTATTAAAGTTTAGGCAGAATAAACTGATAAACTGATTCAGTTTGATAAACTGAATTTTAGACCCTAATGAAATAAATTAATAATTTATTTATTAATTATTAAAGGAATGGAGAAGAGGTTTAAAAACTAGTGTTCCAAGAAGAAGTTAGGTGTTCTATCATTCATGTGTTTGATGTATTTATTTTGTGAAGAATAGGGTATTTATTCAGCCTGCCTCCATCACAGCCAGTGGTGTGGCTAAGCACATAGGCTGTGGAAGGTAAAGATTTGAGTTTAAACCTCAACCCCATCTCTAGCTATCCAGATGTACTTAGACAATGTAACTCCTTTGGTTTTTGTCCCTCAGTTTCTCTCCCTAGAAAGTAGATACAATAATATTTTCATGTCATAAAGTTAACTAATACAAATGTTAGTTCATTGTTATCATTTTACGCCAGGCCCTTTGTGAAGAACTTTTACATAATACAAGCATGAACATTTACCATCTTCTTGATTTTCCCTTCCATCAGTTTATTAGGCAGATCCTTACTCTCGGTCTCTTCAGCTATGATTTTTTTTTTTAATAATCTTGGTGTATTATGAGAAAACTAAAATGTTTCAAACAACTCTATGTCACTTATGAAATCTACCCATCATCTGTCCATATTAAGTCTTCAACCAACCAGTAACCTTTAGTCATACCTATGTGATAAATGATAAAATACAACCACCACTGACTGCCATAATATGGGAATTTAGGGTAGCTGGTCAAAAAGCAACTTCTGGATGCATATTCCGGCTCTGTGAACTTCCCTGTAACCAAAGAGCCAGTCCCACAGCAAGATTGTGGGAGCCAGTCCTACTGTAAGCTTCACTGAATGAGGTCCTGTTTTGGTCTGGTGGTGGCTTGAGGAGATTGGAGCACACCCCATGGTCACATCCAGGACCTCGTTGGGAATTTCCCTTTAACACAGGCATGACTCAGGTTGGGTAAATAAAACCAAACATTCCTAAGAATGGGAATTTTATGTTGCTGGATGAATAGCCATTTCTGAATGCTTATTCAATTGTCTGATTTCTCTGTCATACCACTGTTGGGAAGTTTGGATCCATCCTATGGTAAACTGCATAGCAAATTATGCAGAATTTTGGCAAATCATTTTTTTGTTCAAAAGGCATACATGTTTCTCTGAATTTATAAGACATTGATCTAGATTGAAAGTGTCGTCCTGTTCATGAATAGGAGGACGGGGGAAGCCACTGCAAATGAAATATTTCCTGAAGATTTGGTCTTGGTTTGGTTTGGTTTGGTTTGGCTTGGACTGCCAGAAGATCCATCCAGGGGATTCCTTTAAGTTTGAGAAACTCTGGAGTGCTATCATCTTTTTCTCCAAAGAATACTTGTGATCTTTCCCAAAGGGGAGAGAGAGAAGATTCTGTATTGTCTTGAAAAGTTTGGATCATCCTCAGAGGTGACATTGAGGCCACTGAAGGAATGACTCAGATGAGGTGAATTAAATGGAAAGTCCCCAAATTTCCTCATAGAGAACCTTGGAACCAAATCTCTCATTAAAAGATTTCTGTACCAAGAACCCACACTCTCTTGGGAAGGGTGTTTCCTGAGTATGCCATTCTCCAAGCTATAGGCTATCGCCAGACAATCAAGCTGTGTTGGAGTTCAGAAAACAAAATGACACTATGTCTAAAAAATCCCCAAATTTCTGCATACACAATGGAAAACTAGATGCATAACCATCCAACATAACCACCTTCAGTCAATAATCTTTCATATACACACAGAAAAGCAATCCAGTGTAACTTCAAAAGTTAGCCCATTTGGTTCACTAAGAGTTTCTTTAATAGTATAAAACTAGTGCAATGGATACTGCCAAGTCCTAGGCATATGGCTCCACCATGTGGATGAGCCTCTGCAAATAACACTGACAATAATTTTTAAAAAGAAGGAGAAGTTAGTTATAATGAAAATTAGCGATCATAGGTCAAACCTTCATTTTATGTATGAGAAAGAGAACTAGAGAGGCTAAATTATTTACCCAGTTTGGCGCCATTACCAAAGCTAGAACTGGGGGGCTCTTATTATTAAAGCCATTGCTTGAACTAATTAAACTTCACTGTTAGTTCACCCATTCATTTTAATTATTAAATAATCAGATAATCATGTTCAATGGGTATTTGCTTTATTGTTGACTGCCCATAATCCAAGCCCCTTTCCTATTTGGTAGGAGTTCTGTTGTGTAAATGTGGTGAGGCAAAGCCCCATTTCCCTCAAAGGAACTGTAAGATCCTTCATCCCCTCCTCTCACCCCAAGAGCTAAGTAAGATGCAGGCATGTCACTTAGATTGGGGCCGGCAGGAAGCTCTGTGCAGGAATATTGGATATGGAGGAAGTAACTGAATCAGAGGTAGGTAGGGGTTGTTCTGGAGGCAACAGAGCAGTTAAGTCAAGTCACGGTGGTAGTGGCTGTTCATGTCAGCAGGGACAGCACAGATCCGATGGCAGCACTGCTGGTGGCAATGTCCCCTCCACGCTGATCATGAGATATGAGCTTAGCTATGTTCTGTACTTCCTAGTGCCTAATTCAGACCCACTTTCTGAGCTTGGTTCTTTAGCCCTCCTTTGGACTATCTAAGCCATCCCTTCAGTTTAAAGGAACTAATTTTGTTAAAGAAACAAGGCAAAGGGCTAATGTTCAAGGAATTCATTGGTATTATTCCACTGGAGTCCTTTTCTGCTTAGTAGAACCAGAGTCAGTTTTTGTTATGCACCCAAGACCCCAATTTAAAAGAAGTTGTTACCAGTAGTGAGTTGTAGCACAGAACCTCAGTGAAATTGGCAAAACCCAGCACTTTCATCTGGCCTGGTTGAGGGTGAAGGAATTTAAAATCCTAGTCATTTTAGGAAGGGAATTTTGATTTGCCTGATCCTACTATATAACAGTGAAACATCCAATTAAATTATTTTCTGTGATCACTGGGAAAGAAACCCTACTACCCTGTGGCATCATGCTGTGTGTTCACCAAGAGAGTCCACATGTAAGTGCTCCAGTCCCCAGTCCTAGTCCCTGAGTCAGCCCAGTCTAGGTACCAGGTATGGACTCTAGCCCACAGAGCCACTGAGTCATCCCCAGGCTTTAAGACTCTTAGCTGAGGCAGCAGCCCTCAGAGAGCAGGGAAAGGCCATCTCCAGTGGCCCACCTGAATTCCTTATCTGCAGAATTCATGATCATAATAAAATAATTGTTCCAAGCTGCTAAGTTGGGTTAATTTTTTTATGCAGCAAAGATAACCAGAACAGGAACCTACACCCAGTTCAGTGACTAATGGACTAGTTGGATGGCGAGGTGGTTGGAAAAGCAGGACCAGAGGGTTGTGGAGGGAGTTTGGGGAAAGGTTACGTTGAATGGATATGATCTCTCAGAATGAGCCCAGAATGTGAGTATATTTCTCAGGAAGTTATATGTTCACCACAAGGCCTCTATTGTGGATAAGATGACCCCCTAAGTAGATACAGGCCAGCCTCCTTTCTCAGCAAGGCCAGTGGATTCATGAACTAGGTGTCCACTGTGGAGGGAATAAAGATTATGCATACAATGGCCATCTGGCTAAGGCTTTGATGAATGCTCCATTTTCTATTATCGGTAACTGATCATGAACTCCTGAAAACCATGATTCCTAGTGGAACCAAAGGACTATCTGGTGTTAGTTTGTCTGTGTGGGATACTGTCCTATTATCTTTAGGGCAGTGCAGTGTGGGGAACAGCAGTTTTTTCCTTATTGCAGTAGATTATTTAGTTTGGGTTTGTTTTGCTTTCCCTGGTCATTTTTCTTTGTCATTACACGATCCCTAGATTAATTGGTTGCCTTATACAAGGCCAAGTTATCCCAAGCAAAATGGCTTCAGTTTAAAGGAACTAATTTTGTTAAAGGAACAAGGCAAAGGGCTAATGTTCAAGGAATTCACTGGTATTATTGCATGCCCCATTACTCAGAAGGAACGAATCCTCGAAGATTCAAATGTGCTTTATCCAAGAGTCAACACCTCGGGAGTCTGATGTGCTACCAGGGTATGGTTTATGTTCTGCACAAATGACCGTCACACGGAGTTCTTTTTCCCCTTGGCCAGAATATACAAGTCTGGAATCCTAGGGTTCAAAATTGTGATGGAGGCTCTTAGGAGTATACTTACTGACTCTTTTGCCAATTGTTTGCTTTCCATCCTTTTGATTTTGGATTCTAACAGCCCCATGAGAATAGGGGCTCCACTGAACTAGAAGCTAAGGCTGAACCTAATTAATTTGCTTCTTCGCGTCCTATGTAAGCAAGCAAAAACAAAAATCCAAAGAGAAAAGATGGTTACTGTTGTCACTGTGTTACTGTGTTTGCTTGTTCCCCTCCAGGGAAAGTAGAGTTACTGTTACTCTTGTGGGTAGCAAGAAAATGTCGTGTACAGCTGCCTTATTTAAGCAAGGCCACCAGGGGCTGTATCCCTCACCATATTGGATCAAGAATCATGACCCACTGAGTTTCAAGCTGAAGGCAAAGGAGAATGTAGTGGAGGAGGGGAGTCATAAAATTCATTTAATCCCTCAGCTGCAATACAGAACAAGCCCACTGAGTCCCCATGTTCCCTTTTTGCTGAATCATGTTGCTTTGTTTTTGCTCCTATTTTCAACCGAGAATTCTGACTAGACACAGTCTCCTAATTTGTTGTTGATTCATTTTCTGGAAAATGATACAAAAGGCCATAGATCAATGTAAGTTTGTAACTATTGGAATAATATAAATTTGTATCTATTTTAATTAAATTACATTTCTTAAAGGAATTATCACTCTAAAGTATTACATTTCAAGTACATAGATGTAAAAATTTCAAAATAGAGTTTATTTGACTTAAATGTTTCATCAGGTAGTTATTTAGGCCCCAGAGAGTTTCTCATTTCTAGATTTTATAGTTGTGGACATTGTACCTGGGAAGTTATTGGTTTTTAGATAATATTTTTATGATTAAAAAGATTTATTTCTCAACTTCACATAAAATTTTTTCTGTACTAATCATAAGAGTGACATTTCAACTAGTCTCTACTGTGAAATTGAACTGCTTTCCTAAATATTCTTGATAATAAAGTAATCAAGTCTAGAAATAGAGCATTACTACTTTAGTATATTAAATTAAGTAGCTTATTATTGGGAAGAAGAGTGTCAAATTTTAACTGTAAGCATTTTTCATATTGGAGAGACTATAGCTCACCATGATATTTAATATATTAAAATATCAAAATTATTCTGGGTTTTAAAAAATGATAACCATCTATGGGATGGAAATAAGCATTTTACAAATGTTAGAATTATTTGCTACAGGATAGTAAAATAAATTCCTGAAGGATGCAAGCTTTGGATCATACAAAGAGATTAATATAATGATTTGAGGTTGTTGGAACCTTTCAAAATAAATTGGTCATTATGTCAGAATATTATTTCAGTATTTAGGAGTAATTTATCACAAAAAAAATATTCAATTGAGATCCCAAAATGATTTACCACAGACATTTTAAGCATATCCAAACATTTCCACAAAAATTAAACATGATGTAATTGAGTGTTACATTAAGCAATGCACCACTGTTGATTCATGTGGAAATCACAGAAGTTTCACTGATTACTATGCTTTCAGTGTGTACTAATGGAGATGTCATAGGTATTTTCATGAGGACCATGCTGTAAGTCAACTTTGATACACCATTTTAAAGATTGAGGTAGAGTTGTCAAAATGTCACAGTCTATTTATGCAGATTCATATGTTGTTTAGAATTTAATTTATAAATAAGTACTATTAGGATTACTTCAAATAGAACCATATATTTCAGTAAGTCACTTTCCCATGCTAGCTCTGTGTTTACCAACACAAGTTACTGTCTGTTAAAAAGTGACACTTTTTAATGGTTACTTTATTTTCTATATTGGCATAAACAAAATTAAGGCAACGGGCTCTTTCATAAATTCTGGTATTTTGCATTTCCCAATAATCACAAAAATTATTTGATCCCTATTTATTTATTTACCTCCACATATGCACCAAAAAACAATTTAGGGAAGATTACTGAGATTTTTTTTTCATATAGAAAGATTTAGAGAAAAATTAAAAATAAATAAATAGAAAGACTTGGATTTAAAAAAAGATTTAGAAATTTTTTAAATTAACAAGTGTTTTTAAACATGGTAAAGGAAAATTAAGAATGGAAAAGTTAAATGGAGCCAGGAGTAAGGTTAATATCTAAAAAACATACACTTGCTAGTGATGAGCCACAAATTTGGCTCCAAGCTCTCCAGCAGCCAGATATTCCTTAAATAGCTCGGGGCTGTCTTCCTACAGAAGCCAACAACCAGTCTGAATGACCTTGAGGTTACTCAGCCTTGCTTAGTACGGTATAAGAAGATTGAAAGTAGACCGCGCTTTACACAATAGACTTGTTACTGAGAAACTGGACAGAAATGGAAACTTTGCACACGGATCATGTTATAAATGTACTAGTGGAAGGATCCTAAAGAGTTCCTTTTAAAGAAAATCTACAAATGACTCCTTGTGTAACATGGTACAAATAGACTTACTTCTCTTATGCATTTGGAATGTTCAAGATTGGATTTTCTGAAATCAGTATATAATATTCTAGGACTGTCCTTTTTTCTCAGCATCATGGTAGTAGAAATATTCAATAGGTATGCTGAATTTTTCAATGATTTTACCTTACACGAGAAAACCTGTAACTTCTGCTTTGCCGTATTGTGTTGTGTTGGTCGTGTTTCATTGCCTTGCCCAAGTCTCTGAGGGCACGGGGCAGCCTCCACATTTAAATTTTTGTTTGCAACACACAAATATTTGAAAATATAAATACACATATCTATGGCCACATTCAAAGATGCCCCTAACCATCCCTAGTTAGTGTCTACCCTGTTAGTGTCTACCAAACTCTAAATATTGCACCGGGCATCATTTAAAATATCTTTATCTTTTAAAAAAGTTTTGCTTGTACTAAAATGTATCTCCTATGATTCTTAAAATAAAAACAATTAGATTTAGTGGAGACTTTATATTTAAAAGGGGCCTTATGCATAAGTTATGTTTCCCATTTTGTAGGTGAAGAGCACAGGATGCAGACAGGGTGAGGTTTGTTTCCTTTTGTGTCCCAGGGCCCTGCATTGAGCCTAACACATAGCAGGTTCTCAGTGAGTACTGTAAAATGAGGGCTCAGTGCCAGTGTCCCATTATGACGGCTGCTCCGGGATCCATCTGCGATGGTTCAGTGCGGCCTCAGAAGTGCATTTACATGTCACCTACGAAAGCAGAGAAATCGCCCTATGGTGTTACATTCCCATTGGAGAAGCATAACTTTCTGTACGAATATGTGGCATTTTCAAATGCTAAAAGATCTAAGTCAAAAAATAGAGTCACAATAGAGTCCTTGCCTGTAATCAAGACTCATGACAAATAAAAAGCCCAATTTATATTTATATTTATTAAGTTGAAAGGTGCTTTAGGGCAATGAATGATCCACTTGGGAAAAAAAAAAAAAGTTTCCGGTGTGGATAACTCAGAAAATAAATCACTAGCAACACAAAATGAGGGTATAATCACTGCAGACAGACTAAATCTGTAGATGCCTAGCTAGTTTACCCCAACATGAATGAAAAATCGATATACTAATCAACCATACAACAAACTATATAACCTAAGTAACAGAAACTATTTTAATAACAGGTGAAAAAGAGCCTTTAATTTCCTCACAAGGCATCTATTTATACAGAATAAATGTAAATAAATTAAAAGCATTTCCTCTGTTTGCAACAGAGAACTGAAATAAAAGACAGGAATAATTGGATATTCTTAGTGACATGAAGTCACTATCATTTAGTTCTTCTGAGAAATTATTTAACCAAATAGAGTGCTATTTAAGACCTAAAGCTGTCCACTACCAACAATGAAAATATAGCCAGTCAGCCAGGGTATCCTTTAAAAGAGACACAAAACAGATTGAGAGTGAATAAAAGAATATTGGAGAATCAACTATGCATAGCAAATAGAAATGAAAGGTAAAATAGTCATAGCAAGATAGAAAGTAAAGAAAAAAATGAATAGGTACTAAAAAGGAAGGCTTAAAGCCACATTGATGATTTTGGGAAGTACTTGGGTATTTCATCTTATTTTTTATTTTTAAACTTATTTATTTGAGAGAGAGCGAGCACAAGCAGAGAGTGGCAGAAGGAGGGGGAGAAGCAGGCTCCCCGCTGAGCAGGGAGCCCAATGCTGGACTCGATCCCAGGACTCTGGGATCATGACCTGAGCGGAAGGCAGATGCTTAACCGACTGAGCCACCCAGGTGCCTATGGGAAGCGCTTTTGTAAAAGGAAGGAGGAAAGGAGCCATATCTCTGTTTGCTGTAGTTTGCAGAGAGAGAGAGAAAGGAAGGAAGTGAGGAAGGTAGGAGGAAGAGGAAAGAAGGAAGGAAGAATATAATTTTTTGAAGGAAATCTTACTGCCAGTTGAAGACCCTACTCCAGAAGTTCTCAATCTCTTTTCTCAACTAGACGGGCCATTTCATATATAATCTCTAAACATACCAGCTCTCTTTGAAGGCAAAGAATTTAGTTTTTGATGCATTTGGTTGTTTGGTTTCAGTCACTGGGTGTGGGAAGAGGACGATTGATTGACTTGCTCTTCTGATGACAAAGAAGCCTCTTCATTTCAGCAATCTTATTTGTTAATTATTTTGCGAATCTCAAGCAACACTTAAAGAAATGTAAGAAGAAAAAATCGCACAGTCCTTTTTTCTATTTTCGCATCATTGCCTCCATTATTCACTGCTACCTCGCATTTATTTACATCCTATGGTGTAATCAAACTATACAGATCACTTAGTGCTCTGTTTTTCAACTTTTTGTTTTTCTGTGTTATTATACAGTCCATGTTTATAATTATTTGAGGGAACAAAATATTCCATGGATGTTTACTTATCTGTTTGTCTATTGTTGAACAATCAGTTTGCGCCTTAGGTTTTATTTATAATTAACACTGCATTTGAATTCTCTCTACTTCTATGGGGGTTTTTTCTTTTAATTACTGCCTTAGGATAAATTCCCAGGAATAGGGGGAACTGTGCCAAATGGGATGAACATTTTCCCATACACTCCATAAGTGTTGCTAAATTGTTTTTTTAAAGGAATATACTAGTTTACACTTTCATCAGCAATATCTGAATGTAACAGTTTTACCCAAAAGTGGACAGCAGTTTTGCTTTATCATTTGACCACACTTGGGCTTTGGGATGCTTTTTCTTTTCTTTTTTCCCCACTATCCAAAAGGGATGAGTAGATGAACTTGGAGAGCACGGAGCTTTCACTCAGGTTGGAATGACTGAGGAAACTTGTTTCTATTCAATAGTCATTGTTACAGCCACTCAGTGGAATATCATTCAGGAATAAGTAAGGATAAACAGAAATGCTACATAGTGACATCAGAAACACATTCTGGAATTCAATTCAAAGGATAAGGAAGACTTAAAGGGTTTGGCTTGTCCACTTATGTTTCCAAATCCACACCATCTGAGAGACAACTGTGTATACTCGGCCTTGTTTTATGCCAGAGACTTTCTTGCAACACAGTCTGTTTCCAAGGGTAATACAAATCTATTTTTCCAAGAACATTGCTTGCTGCCTAACCATTTCTAGCTACCTACAAAGTTCAGAAGAAATGGCTCGAATGTGAGGTCCTGTAGATTTGCTGGATGGGCATAAGGGGCCAACTGGGAACATCGCAAGAAATGCTATCTAAAAGAATAGGACATCTAATTCTTTACTTGGTATTTTTCTATCTGGTCTTTTTCTAATTAATTGCAAATCATGTGCTTTTTAGAATGTTTGACTTAAACTGTAATATTTACAAAAATACCTGCTCAATATTAAACTCTTCTATATTTGTTTACAAGAGTGGACTCTGGAACTAGATTGATTGCATTCAAATGCCAGCTTCGTCACTTAGCTGTGAGACTTTGCACGCTACTTCACCTGTTCTCCGATTCAGTTTGCCCATCTGTAAAATGGGGATAGTAATAGTAAGAATAATAGTACCACCTGTCTCATAGGACTGCTGTGAGGATTGAATGAGCTATGATATCATCGTGTCTGGAACCACATAGCAAAGCATTCAAATGAATTGTCTGTTATGTTGTTATGTGAGAAATCGGATCTTCTGTAATGCACAGACTCCAAAACCCAGATCACAGTAGCTTGTTAGTGACCTTCATTTTCTCTCCTTGAATTGCCATTTTTCCATTTAAAATATAATACATAGCCAGAATCCTAATAACAGTAGCTGACATAATTGAATGCTTATTATGTACTATGCACGTGCTTTATGCATATTATCTCACTAGTCATCGCAATTACTCTTTGAAGCTGATGCTCGTTTTCAGATGTAGTGTCAAATGCTTAGAGAAACTGAACAACCCTTGACCAAGTCCAACTAGTAAGTGGCAGAGCTTGAACTTGAAAGCAGTCCTGCTCATCAGAATATGTGCAGAAAAAGAGAGAAGATGTATCCAAATATTGCTAGTGGTTTTCTCTGGATCAGAAAATTAGGAGTGATGTTATAAAATGTCCCTACATTTATCTCTGTTTTATGTAATAAGAACATATTACTTTGATAACATTATTTAAATCTCTTTCAAATCGTGTAGATATTAGCATTTCTACTTCAAAATGAGTAATAGTTACTTTATTGCTCACTCCTTTGAACTAAAAAGTAGTCTATCTTTGAATCAGTCTTTTTATCCTTTGGACAAAGCAGCTCTATTACAGCTTTCTAAAAATGAATATAGTGTTTTAGAATTTGAATTTCATCTACTTGTTCTTAGCACAAATGTAATATGCACAGATCCTTTAAAAATTCAAGTTAAAATCCAGCGTTCATTTTAACTTGGCATCAGAAAGTTTCCTTGCTCTTCCCCTTTATGTCTCTAAGGGAAATGCCCTCATGAGTTCACATGGGGATCAGCAACAGAGAAGAGAGGCCAAATGGAAGCAGGAACAGTCTAGTGACACACAGAGGAGGCTGGTTTGTCCCTCAGTCACTTTTCAGAACTTATAAGGAATGGAGAAGAGGCAAGAAAGGCGGAGTGTGGCAGATCAGATTCATGGTCAACTAACATTTGTTCTAGTGCCTACTAGATCCTAGATGCTTTTACCAGAGTTATCCCATTCTGTTTTCCAAGACCAGTGTGAAGTAAATATGATTAGTCTCACACGTGAGGGCAGTAAAGCTCAGAGATCAAGCCGCTTACTTGAAACCATGCAGTTGATAAGTAGTAGACAAGGGATTTAAAACGTGGTCTTAACCCTACTCTTTTCCTCTATATAAGGCTGCCAACACATTCATCACTCATAATGCCCAGAAGTGAAAGAAAAAAAAAAGAGGCAGTAATCTGTTATGTAGCATTTATGTAAGAAAGTATCCATAAATTGGAATACTGTAACAAAAAAGAATAAGAAAAAAAAGAAGTATGGGTCTGTGTGCACATCAGCTCTGTAGCTCTGTACTTCCTTTGCTTTTTTTTTTTACATAAGAACCTATTCTTTGGGGGCGCCTGGGTGGCTCAGTCGTTAAGCGTCTGCCTTCAGCTCAGGTCATGATCCCGGAGTCCTGGGATCGAGCCCCGCATCGGGCTCCCTGCTCGGCGGGAAGCTTGCTTCTCCCTCTCTCACTCCCCCTGCTTGTGTTCCCTCTCTCACTGTGTCTCTCTCTATTAAATAAATAAAATCTTTTAAAAAATAAGAATAAAAAAAGAACCTATTCTTTGATTGCATGTTTCAGCTCAGGATTGTGTTTACTAGACCTAGGTCCTTGCTTTAAGGTACAAGGCAAATTTTCATTTAGAGACTCATGGTAAATAGGTCTTATTTATAAAAACTGTATTACTGTAACTAGAACCACAATCCACAGATTTGCTAATTATTTTCTCCTAGGAGGTCTCTGGAAAGGTAAGGATAACCAATCCTGTGACCCATCTCTAAGACTCTCATCATCTTTGACGTTTCTGTCAATTTATTATTCTATATATCTGTCAACATGGAGATTACACAGAGAAGAGTGTGGACTTAGATTGCTTTCAGAACTTTATAAGGATAAGGATATTTAGACAATGGAATATGTTAGTGAAGCACGTTATGAAGATTTCTTTTTTTTTCCAAGAGGCTGAGCTGTCATTTGCCTGGAATGGTTCAGGACAGATCTGCCTGGAGGCAGGACTATGGACTCATTAACCTCCTAGCCCTGCAACTCTGTCAATCTCAATTCTCTCCACGGTTTCAGTCAGATACAGCTGCCTCCAGTTTCATTCTCGTTGGTTTCGTGGGGCTGTGTGCTCTTGCAATTTTCTGTATTCCAGGGGAAAAAAGCATCTTCAATATGTGTCTGTGCATGAGGCAGTGTGCATGGTGTATCTTTCCTTACCGAAAGGCTCAGCATAAAACATATTAATAGATGAGTGCACTGGTATATAGAAAAGCGCCATGTGCCAAGTATAGATGATTCTTATTATTTCTCTTTGCATATAGATGAATACACAGCTGTGGTGCTCTCAGGAGACCTAAGAGTCGACTTGGTCCAAAGGAATGACTGTGCTATTTTTGCTCTTTCCCTCACATTATTTCTCAAGGCTTGAGGGAATTTAAATGTGACTTACTTGGCAATGACAAGTCTCTGTCCCCTCGGTGCCTCCCGAATGAGATCATTTACACAAGTCACTTCACCATAGCTCATTCTGTTTCTTCATACAGAAACAATATCACTTAGATGGAACCTAGATTTCAAGAAAGGACAGGTTCCCCACCCCACCCCCCCAAAATGGCTACTTTAAAATATGTTACTATTAAATTCACAATACTGATGTGATAATTCCTTAAAATATATGTTTTCTAGAAGAGACAAGGGCCATTCAATAGAACCTTAGTATTACTAATGAAGCAACTGAGGCTCTGAGAAGTTAAGTGGCTTGGGTAGGCTCTCCCAGTGAACTGATGGCATTATGGGGACTGGGACCCAGCTCTCTGATGTTCTGGCCCAGAACGCAGACCTCACTGCCTTACTCAGGACCCTTTGCACTCCCGAATGAAATTGATTTTAGCAAAAGCAGTAAAATCTCTCCTCCTGAAATGTTACTGCAGTTTTACCATGAGGTAGACTTTTGGAACAAACAAATGTATTTATTAATACACATATCTGCTATTCCTTATGATTCTTAAAGACTTATTTGTGGAACAGTGAAATTTATTCCTTTGTGAAAACCTATTAAAATGGAGACAAGCAATAGTCAAGCCAAGCTTAAAATACACAGTGAATACAAATTTGGAGAAAGTGACCATTCAGTTACTCTACTCTATAGAAGGAATAATAAAGGCCTTGGGAAGAAGTGAGGAAATGGTTAGAAGCCATTGCACTTTACAGAGTGGGCACTTAATGAACGCTTTTAAATTCGATAAATGAATTCACTTAAAGGAACTTCTAAGTTTGTAAGCCATTTTTACAAGTGCTTTGAGAGATTCTGTGCTTTTTTAATGTACGTATGTATATTTATGGCATAATATGCTTAAATGGAAATCAAGACAACTTTGAGCAAATTTAATCTGAATAACCAAAATTTCCTTGATGTCTCTTTTGAATTTGAGGAAATCCTGTAATGGTTGTATCGAGATTGAATCTTGGCTATTGTCATGGTTTGGTGAGGTCAATCCTCTTGGCTACCACTATTTACGTACAACATTTGTAGGGAGGTGGATCAATATTTATTTTCTTTCTTTCTTTCTTTCTTTCTTTCTTTTTTTTTTTTAGATTTTATTTATTTGACAGAGAGAGACACAGCGAGAGAGGGAGCACAAGCTGGGGGAGTGGGAGAGGGAGAAGCAGGCTTCCCGCCGAGCAGGGAGCCCGATGCGGAGCTTGATCCCAGGACCCTGAGATCATGACCCAAGCCGAAGGCAGAACGCTTAACGACTGAGCCACCCAGGCGCCCCTGGATCAATATTTCTAATGAGAGAGTAGAAGAAAAAAATTAAATGATCTATTTCTCACTTAGGCAAACTATAAAAAGTAGTTTAGTGAATTTCTCATTCATTCAACAAATATTTGTATCTCATGCTTAATACGACAGGTAGTATGGAAGAATGAGGACTCTGGACTCAGAGTATGTAGGTTCGTGTTCTGGTTTCCTATTTATTAGATATGTGATCTTGGAGAATTTGTTCCTCAGTTTCTTCATTTGTAAGATGGAGGTAATAATTAATACCTATTGTTGTTATAGATTAAGTGATTAATATCGATAAAGCATTTAGAAGAGCATATGGTAAGGGCAAATTAATGGTAGCTGCTGTTGGTAGTATTCTGCATTATGGACTACAGATGAAGGATAAATATAATAGATGTGGTTCTGTCCTCATGGAGAAAAGGGTTAGTAGGAGGGAAATGGTCATTAAATAATTGAACAACTTTATAACTTTACACTTACGTTAAGTGCTAAGGACAATATAGTGCGAATAATAGAACACAGATGTAACATCTCTCTAAATAAGTGTTCATGTGTCATTTTCTTCTATTGCAATCAAGTGAAACCACACTCCACTTTGATATTCCACACCCTGGTGACTGAGTCTCAACATCTTTGATATTTCTAGGGTAAATCATACCCTTTCAAGTGAGCAGCAGGCAGCATTTCACATCAGGAACATTGTGTTGGACAGATACCCTCGAAATCATGCATTTTTCCATTTTTATTCTCATTTCTTTATGACAACTTAGAGTTTTAAGAAAGCATTCCTAATTTCGTGTTGCTACATTCCTTAAAGCAAAACTCTCTGTGATGCTCCCGAGACCTTTGTCCTGATAAAGGCAAGTACTTCTGGGAAGAAATGAAAAGAGCAACTGCCAGTGTTTGTTGAAGAGGAACTCAGTTGTTCCTCACGTTATGCAACAGATGGCATGGACAGCCTGATGGCGGAGAAGAAGGAAACATACATTCCCGTTCACCCCGCCGCTGCTCGCTCACTCCACGACACCGCGGCAGAATTCCATATTCTTTTCTTTTCTTCTTCTCATCCCACTGCTCAGCCTTCTAGAAGTGAGCCAACTGGAATAATCTGCAAAACTATTAACCAGATATCCCTTAAACGCACTTGGCATTTTGGCCCCTACTCAGATATCAAAGATGTTTGAGGCAGATTTTAGATTCCTATTTAAATGAATGTCAGCTTGTTCCACAGAGAGCTCATCTAGACAAGGATTTTAACAAGAAAAGAAAGCTGTCAAAGCATCTTCAAGAAGTCAAGCTTATTTCTCTGATTTTCTTTTCTTAAAAAATAAAACAACACGATTCTCACAAATTAGGATTCCCCAAATCAAGACTGGACAAAGAGTGAGCCCAAGTCCCAGAGTTACTAAAAATTATTCACGTTACCTTCAACATTTGTATTCATGACTTATCTTATTCCTTAGACAAGATACAGGGATGGTCTCTTCCAAGATACGGGGTGGTCAAAATATTTTATTGCCTTTTTTTTCTTCTTGTAACAACATGGATATTCCTTATGATAGGTGAATAGGAAACTTTGGACTCACCCTCTACAGTGGAAGACACAGATTACAAAAGCTCAGGCAGCCTGCAAGGCGGGGAGGTGCAGTCCAGGACTGCCCGGGTTATAGAGTGAAGTGTTAAAGCGATTCCGCGGTGTGGTGCTTGAGTGCACTAAAAATAGGTAACCCTGAACTATCCTGCAGTTGAAGGACAAGATAAAAATAGGAAATAAACTTGAAAAATAATTGTATAAATAGAGTACCAGGATTAACAACTCAACCCAGAGGATCGAATTCACTAATAAGATCTGTTATTTTTATGGAATGCAAAAGATCGTGTGCCATTTAGATATTTAAGGGAAATGTTGGTTATAGAGTGTATTCTGAATTTAAAATGACTGACATTCAAGCAATGATAACTTACACTATTATTTGGAATAGGGTTTCTTTAACCTTTTTAGCCAGGATGTCTCTTTATATCATTTAATGATACTCTTCCCATTTTTATAGAAACAAATATACAAAAAAAGAAACAAAGAAATTTGGATATTCTCTATCAGATGGATAGATGTAACTGATCGTGCAGAGGTAGCTCAAACCCAGCAGTGATTTGGAGTGCTGCAGCTTTGCTCTTGAATTCAATTTCCAGTAAATAGGATGGGGAAGAGCCGATTACATGGAGCTATTCAGTATTTGTTTAGCTACTACAGAGACAATATCAAACGGTTTAAAATTCTTCATATCTCCTTAAAAGACAATATTTAAAATTTTAAAATTCTGTTTTAGAAAAATCTATCTTGGCCCCTGTTTCAAGTCTCTTCCGTTTTCGTCTTCTGTGTTTCCACCAAACTTACTATCGATTCTTAGCCCTGCCTCTCTTTCCTCCCTGTTCTCTTCTGATGCCCCAGCTGTGTTCTAATTTTGGTGTTTTTCATGCCTTACTTTTTAAAAGTTTTAGCACATGTATGTACATATAAATAATAGATCTTTGGTGCCTCAGTCCCTTGAGCATCCAACTCTTGATCTCAGCTCAGGTCTTGACCTCAGAGTTGTGAATTCAAGCCCCATTTTGGGCTCCATGCTGGGCGTGGAGCCTACTTAAAAATAAATAAATAAATAAATAATCTTTAATATTATGAAAAGGTTATCATGCTATGTATAGCCTTCTATGGCTTGCTTCAATTTTTTCCCCTTAATATTTGGTTACTAAGACTCATTTGTGTTATTGCATGTAGTTATAGTTAATTAATTTTCACTTTTGTATGATGCTTTATTGGGCAAATATATCACAATTGACTTTGGGGTTACTTTTTTTTTTTAATTACCAAAGTGTGCAAAGTGTATTGCCGACATTCTTGAACATGTCTCCTGGAAAGCATTCCTGCTCCAGTTTCTCTTGGGTGTATGCCTGACAGTGAAATTGTGGAATTTTAGGCTGTACCAATAAGGATCCTGGCAGGAACGAGATCAAATTGTGTAATTGAGGAAAGTTTAAGAAAGGATCTATTACAGGATGATGAAGCACACTAGGACTAGCAAGGGCAGGGAGCCATAACAGTGTCTATCCCTGAAGAGGCAAGGGGAGGACGTGATTACTGGAGCCTAAAGGGGGTGGCAGCAGCTGTAGGAGAGGACTACCCAACAGAGGTCTCTAGCTTTTTTCAGGCAAACAACAGCCTGGCAGAGAGGGAGCTGATCTCACTAAAAACCCGGACCTCCCTCTCTACCCTTCTCTCCAGTGTTTTGCCAGGATCTCTCATTGGCTGAGCCCAGTGAGAAGCCAGAATGCAGGAGAACCCACTGATGAAGTCTACAAAGGTCAGCTTCTAAGAATACAGAGCAGGGTGGAGAAGGCTGGACACTGGATCTAGAGAGGTAAAAGGATATATGCAAATGTTAAACATTACATAATTCCATCATATTTTCCAGAGTGTTTGTACCAATTTACACTCCCAATGACAGTATAGAAGAGATTCTGTTGATCATATCCTTTCCAAAAGTTAGTATTGTTAAACTTCTGAATTTTTGTGAGTAGGTTCAAATGGTATCTCCTTGTGGTTGTGAGGTGTATTCCTTGTTTAGTGATGAAGCTGAACTATTCTTCATGTTTATTAACCAGACACATCAACTCTTCTGTAAAATTCCCATTCATGTATTGTGGAACTTAACAAGTTTATTCTAAAATTTAAATAGGAAAGCAAAGAGTCAAGAATGACCAAGACATTTCTGAAGGAGAAAGAAAAGGAGTGACTTCTTTTCAATATATGAAGGCTTGTTATAAAGCTATAGTAGGGAAGAGAGCGTGATATTGGTGCGGGAATATACATCTTGACTGATAGAAGAGAAAAAATGAACCCCAAAAGAGACTTATTAATTAAGGAACTTCAGAAAATGGTAAAGATGATGTGTTAGGTCCCTGAAGAAAGGCATAGTTATTTAGCAAATAGAGTTGAAAATATGAACTCTTCATATAGAAGACAAAACAGAAAATAGATTGCTGTCTCACACCATACAAAAAATCAACTTCAAATGCATGCAGACTTTAATAACTTTACTGTTTTCAGAAAAAATTCCAATGAATACCCTTTTCTGACCTTAAGGTAGGGAAGGATTTCTTAAATATGATACAAAAAAAAATCCTGACCATAAAAGGAAATACTAACTGACTCAATTACTTTAATAAGATTTTTTTTTTCATTAAAAACAGAACTTAAAGAATAGGAAACAGGGAGGCCTTAGTGGCTTAGTCAGTTAAGCGGCCAACACTTGATTTCAGCTCAGGTCATGATCTCAGGGTCATGAGATTGAGCCCTGAGTCTGGCTCCATGGAGCCTGCTTAAGATTCCCTCTCTCCCTCTCCCTCTGCCCCTCCCCACCCCTCTCTCTCTCTCCTCAAAAAAAAAAAAAAAAAAAAAGAATAAGAAACAATAAGCTACAACATGAAAAAGATATTTGCAATGCATATAATGAACAACGGCTAGTGTCAAGAATATGTAAAGAATTCCCAAAAATCAAAAATAAAAGGACAAATGACACAATGGAAAAATAGGCAACATAATTGTCTAGCACCCTTTTCTTCTATGACCATGTTTCACGAACACTTGTTAGTTTATAATTCTTAGAGGACAGTAATTGTGTCTTAGTTATCTTTGTTTCCTTATCACTCTGCTCAGTGCCTGGTAGAAAGAAAATGGTCAACAAATGCTCACTGAATAAATTAACAGACTTGCCTCTCTGGAATAACGTAAGCTCCGTTAACAAGACTCACCATATGCATACCGCTTTCAGAGTCTCTGCTCACATTTTCAGCTTGGACACCTTTGTTCCTTTATTTACATTACCAACTCCTGTCTATTTTTGGAAGTCCAGATCATGATCCATCTTTACATCATAAAGCCTTCACTGCCTCTTCTGTCTACCAGATGTTCTTTTGGGACATCTTCTGCACTGTTGAATTGTATTACTCCATATTTCTACCTCTGTGCCACTTCTCTCTGAGATTCTAATCTCCTTGCAGGTAAGGGTCATTCTCTTCTAAAGTACCTCTCACAGTTCTATGAGGTGCTCAATTCGTATTTAGTGGGGATGTGTCACAATATCGAGTACAAATTTACAGCCATCCTTCATGTTTCAAAATGGCAGAATAACTGTTCTCAGAGAAATACTGGTCACTTCATTGTGATTTTTCCCAGTTTCAGGCACTAGAGATCAGGTTACAAAGGCTAGGGATATACTCTAAGAGATAGCTTGTTGCAAAAAAAAAAAAAAAAAAAACCACGCAAAAACTTGGTGATGATTGATTGTTCAAGCACAAATTTGTGACCGGAAACAGGCAGCTGAGCATAGTGGAAAAAATGAGGGCCATGGAATCATATATCTGTCTTTAACCTCAGCACCACCCTAGGTGAGGGCATTCCTTAGCTGCTCTAAGCTCATGTGTAAAATGGGATGGGAAAACTTACCTCAAAGATCACCCAGAGGATTAGTGTTGCATAGATGGTACTTAACACATTTTATTTTCCCTACTTCTCTCCTCCTTCTTACAAATAATGCTGTGTTCAATCAGATCTTGGAGTGTATTTTTTTTAGTTAACACTTAACCATCAAGCCTGTCAGTAAACTTTGCGAACAGCAAGTTGCTCTTATCAAATGAATACTTGCATTATATCATCTCCCCTGACTTGCCTAAACTTGATTGGTGAAAGGGAAACAAATGACCACAAATAAATCTGTCCCTCCCCCCACGCGTGTAGTGCAGCTAGTTGCTACAAGTATCTCAGTAATTCATTTCCCAACTTTATTATTAATAATTTCAAAAATACAGGAAAAGTGGGGGCGCCTGGGTGGCCCAGTCGTTAAGCGTCTGCCTTCGGCTCAGGTCATGATCCCAGTGTCCTGGGATGGAGCCCCACATCGGGCTCCCTGCTCGGCGGGAAGCCTGCTTCTCCCTCTCCCACTCCCCCTGCTTGTGCTCTCTCTCTCGCTGTATCTCTCTCTGTCAAATAAATAAATAAAATCTTTAAAAAAAAAAATAGGAAAAGTGAAAACCATGTATAATTATAATCCATATACGTCCCACCTAGATTTAACAATTGTTCTAATAATTATCATAATAATAATGCTGAGGTTAATGAGGGCATTAAAATAATTTCTTATATATATTATTTTCGGATGATTTGAAGGTATCTAAAACCCAACGACAGAAGTCACCCAAAGGGTTTCTTCGCTGTGGACTCTTCAATGAACCTTTCCCCATTCATTACAGGAAGGTTTTTCAGATGGTGAACTATCAAGGAGAATGAAGTTTGGGCTACCCTTTTCCATAATGCCACTTCCTGGTTTCTTGACTTAGCTGGGCCTGGGCCTGTTCTTTCTCTTTTCTACAGATGGTACATACTCCTTCTTGTTTCCATTTACTCCTCCCAAATTTTCAGGAAACAGTAGGGTTGCCAAATTTAGCAAAGAAACATACAGAACTTCCAGTTAAATTGAATTTCTGGGGTGTCTGGGTGGCACAGTTGGTTAAAGCATCCAACTGTTGATTTCGGCTCAGGTCATGATCTCAGGGTCCTAGGACTGAGCCCCACATCAGGCTCTGTGCTCAACAGGGAGTCTGTTTGGGATTCTCTCTCTCTCTTTCTCTGCCCCTCCCCCCTCTCTAAAATAGATAAATAAATCTTTAAAAATTTTTGAATTTAATTTTAATTTTTTTAGTTTAAGTATAACACAAATATTGCATGGGACATACTTATACTGAAAAGTAATTCATTGTTTATCTGAAATTCAAATTTCACTGGGAAGTATGTATTTTATCTGGCAACTTTATGAACTATAGATGAGTCCAAAGAGCTTTTGAGGGGGCTGTGGATCTCTTTGATATTTGGGCTCTTAGGCTCACAGGTCTGAAGATAAAATGAGAGACAGAGATAGAGAAAGGGAGAAAATATTTCTGCACTACAAATCATAAGGGGATGATTAAGCTAGAATTGTTTTGAGCTAGTTGGGAGTTAGAGTGTCCGAGGTAGATTTGTGTTGGATCTAGTAAATAAAATAGTCCATGGGACTCTGGGGGAAAATAGGGTATGTGAATCTGAACAGATTAAATGAGTTTATGATTACGGTTAAAGTCATACATGTATGAGTTTGTTTAAGAGCATGTATTTCATCTATTGCCACATTAATTCTGTAGATGCACCAATCATGAAAACTCAGGGGCAGGGCGCCTGGGTGGCTCAGTTGGTTAAGGGACTGCCTTCGGCTCAGGTCATGATCCTGGAGTCCCTGGATCGAGTCCCGCATCAGGCTCCCTGCTCGGCAGGGACTCTGCTTCTCCCTCTGGCCCTCCCCCCTCTCATGTGCTTGCTCTCTCTCATTCTCTCTCTCTCAAATAAATAAATAAAATCTTTAAAAAAAAAAAAAGAAAACTCAGGGGCATAGCTAACGGGTAGCATTTATGGCTCACGCATGAGCGTCAGTGAGGGGGTGGCCATGTGGCCCTTCTGATGTTGGCTGAAGTTGCTCAGGTCTGGAGGTCTGACTGTTGAAAGCTCTAGGCTGGCCTCGGTTGGGAGCTCTGCTCCACACATCTCTCACTCTCTTCTGAGGACCATCCAGCTAGTTCAGAGATGTCTTTCTCACAGCAACATTCCAGGCACAGGGAGAGCATGCAAACGCATGCAAAATTTTGAGGCACAGTCTCCCAACTGGCGCAGTCAATTTCCACCTCATTCTGTTAGTCACAAAACCTACTTCTAGAGGTGGGGAAAGGGCTTTGTCTCTTTAGTGAGAGAAAGTGCAAACAGCGAAAGGTATGGATGCAGGTGAGGTAAAGAATTGGGGCCACCACAGTGGTGTACCCCAAGGAACAAGGGTGGATAGGGACATAAGAATCAATTGGAAAGTAAAGAAGTTGCTTGTTTTGAAAACTGTAAGTTTGGAATGTAGCACTTTTCTTTCCCCAAGATGAGTAATTTGCAAGACTTCCAAATGAATTTCTCCAGTTTGTGAAGCAGAAATGCCAACAGCTCTACACAAATTACCAGAATGTTTCACAATTCCTTTCGAAATACCTGTCAGAAAAGTTCTTCTGAGGGAGCACATGGTGGCATTTTTCTTGCCATAAACAAAATCTATCCATCCATATGAAGAGTCTGAGGTGTTAAAAATGAAAACTTGCAAGAAAGTGGTAGCACTGAAGAGAAAAGGAAGACCAACTAAAGGTCCAGAATAAGTAGATTACAGTGTTGATGTCCCTTGAATTCTAGTAACATTTCTTCATCATTTACGAAGTTTGGCAATTGGAAAGAGCATACTGAACATTAGATGTGGGAATCTGCCACTTGTCTGCTTGTGTGAACTTTGTAAAGTAGCAATCTCTTTGTGTACTTTTTTGTTCCATATATCGGTCAAATACTATAGTGTAAACTCTAACACACCAAATAAATGAGCTATTTTTACATCAAAAATAATCTAAGAAAAAAGCATTCTGCCCATGGAAGTCTTCATTGTGACCTCTAATTGCCAGTTCTTTTCTTTCAAGTCATTCATCAGAATCAATAGTAAAAATGATGAGTTCGATTCTCAGCTTTTTACATTTATTGTGTCTCCTGGTGGTGGGTAGAAAATGAACTGGCACTAGACAAATAATTGTATCAGTTGGGACTCTTGGTTTCAGGTACAAGCAACTTCAGGTCTCAGGTAAAAGATTGGTCTCATTTAAGGACTTGGATCAGGTAGCAGAGTATGGATTCTATTGCTAATGCCTGGTGGTCAAGGTCAGATCAGGCCTTAAAGTGGGAAGGAGGGTAGCACTCTTCAGAAGGATGGGGAATATATTAGGTAAATAATACCTGTTCACTAATAGTTGTATTAAAAATAGCTTTAGGGGCGCCTGGGTGGCTCAGATGGTTAAGCGTCTGCCTTCGGCTCGGGTCATGATCCCAGGGTCCTGGGATCGAGCCCCGCGTCGGGCTCCTGGCTCAGCGGGGAGCCTGCTTCTCCCTCTCCCTCTGCCTCTCTCCCTGCTCATGCTCTCTCTCTCTCTGTATCTCTGTGTCTCAAATGAATAAATAAAATCTTTTAAAAAATAAATAAATAAAATAAAATAAAAATAAAAATAGCTTTAGGTGTGCCTGGGTGGCTCAGTGGGTCGAGGGTCTGACTCTTGGTTTCCATTCAGGTCAGGATCTCCTGGGTTGTGAGATCGAGCCCCACCTGGAGCCCCAGGTCAGTGCTGCACTCAGCGGGGAGTCTGCTGGAAGACTCTCTCCCTCAGCCCTTCCCCCACTCACATGTTCTCTCTCTCTCTAAAATAAATTATCTTAAAGAAATAGATGTAGCTTTAAAAAATGAATAGTGTGCCAAACTCAAAATTCATTTAATCCTTACAACCAATTTCATGAGGAAGGTGTATTATATTTTTAAAAGATTTACTTATTTATTTGAGAGAGAGAGCGCGTGTGTGCGTGCAAGCAGGGGGAGGGGCAGAGGGAGAGAGAGAATCCTCAAGCAGACTCCTGGCTGATGGTGGAGCCAGACACAGGGCTCAATCCCAAGACCCTGAGATCACGACCTGAGCTGAAATCAAGAGCCAGCTGCTTTAACCGACTGAGCCACCCAGGCGCTCCAGGAAGGTGTAGTATTAATGCAGTTTTTCAGAGGTTAAAATGAGGCACAGAGAAAATAAGTAATTTGCTCAAGATCTCATGTCTTGTAAGTGGCAGACCTGTGATTCAAGCCCAGGTATTTTGACTGTGTACCACAGCAAGAAAAAAGTAGAACTATGAACTGAAATATGATAGGGTAAATTTCTATGTGCAAAAAGTTCTTCCTAAACATTGCTGGAGTAAAAGGCAACTTGCTAAATGATATTAGAATGACTTTTTAATGTTACAAACAGTAATAATGATGACAAGAAAAAAACAAAGAAAATGCAAAAACATGATATAAATATACCTGTATGTATTGGGTATAAATATATTGTATTGGATGTAAATCTATATAGGAATTTATATCAAAATATTAACAGTGCTTGGGGCGCCTGGGTGGCTCAGTAGGTTAAGCATCTGACTCTTGGTTTTGGTGCAGGTCATGATCTCAGAGTTGTGGGATCAAGCTGCAAGTTGGGCTCTGCTCTCAGCATGGAGTGTGCTGGAAATTATCTGTCTCTTCTGCCCCTCTGCTCACCCCTCCCACCCGCATGCTTGCACACATGCGCTCTCTAAAATAAAATCTTAATAAAAATCTTAAAAAATAAAATCTTAAAAAAAAAAAACCCAAAAACAGTAACAGTGGTTATCTCTGGAGAGGGGAGTGGGATGCTGGAGACAGAAGAGTATTTCATTTCATACCCTATAAGTTATATGGAATCTGGATAACTTAAAAATATGTAATATAAAGAAATAACTTGATGGGGGAAGGAAAAGAAAAATGCCTATATGCAAAAAATTAAATATGAAAACTGAAAATTGGTTCTAAGTCTTTTCTGTATCTTAATTCTGCTATTACTTAAGGACATGGCTGGTGAAAACTACTTGTCTCAAATTTCTTTCCCAACTGATTAGAGAGGTTAGCACATGTTTTTCTCCTGCAACAGTGTGGATAAGGCAATCTTTTCAGAATGTATGTGTATTAATGGTTCATGTACATATCCCCTTAAGTACTACTATGTGATCTTTAAAAAATATTTGAATTATAAACAACTTCAAGTATGCTAAAATTTGGAGTAATACAAGTACACTTGACCCTTGAACAAATGGGTTTGAACTGCTTCGGCCCACCTGTATGTGGATTTTTATCGGTATAGTAGTGTAAATGTATTCTCTTCCTTATGATTTTCTTAACATTTTCTTTTTGGCTTTATTGTAAAATCGCAGTACATAATAATTTAACATACAAAATATGTTGATGTTATCAGTAAGGCTTCCAGGCAGCGGAAGGCTATTTAAGATTTGAGGGAGTCAAAAGGTAATATGTGGATTTTCGACTGTGCAGGGGATTGGCACGCCTAATCCCCATGTTATTCAAGGGTCAAATGCACTTGTTTTCAAACCAGTTTATAAAATAAAATACTACAAACACAATTGATGACACCTGTCAATCTCCCCAGTCCAGTCTTCATTTCTTGGTACCCACTAGCAAACCTGTGTATTTTTTTCCTATGGATACAGCCACAATATATGGTATTGTTTTGCATATTTTATGTAACTGTTGTCATAAGACATGCAGTGTTCCACAACTTGCTTTTTTGGCTCATTTTTGAGCTGCATCCATGTTGACATGCATAACCCTGGTTTGTTCGATTGTTGTACAGAAGTCTATCATATGAATGTACTAACGTTGAGTGCTGGTTAGGACTCCTTTCTGCTGTTGTACACAAGGCTGCCATACCTTTTTTTTTTAAGGTATTTTAATCTCTGCACCCAGCGCGGGGCTTAACACAACCCCGAGATCGAGTCGCATGCACACATTGAGTCACCAAGAGCCCCATTGTTAAGGTCTCCTTATGCATATGCAGAAGTACTTGCTTAAAGTAACATGGTAATACATCTTTATTAGATATTGCAGATTTGATAGTTGTGCCAGTATGTTTTCCCACCAACAGTGAAAGAGTTCCACTGCTTTGTTGTCCTTGACAACACTTGCTATTTTGAAACGGACATTGTTGCTAATTTGATGGGTGTGATGTAGTACTTCCTTGTGTCTTAACCAGTATTTCCTTGATTAGTGAACAGTATTCTTTCCTTATTTCTTGGCCTTTCAGATTTACTCTTGTAAGAAATCTTTGTTTTTTCAGTGTGCATATTTCTATTGGGTAGTGTTTCATGACTTTTAGGAATTTTTTTATACATTATATTAAAAACATTCTTGTGGCTTTTTTCACTCTATAGGACTTAATGTACATATAAGTCTTAATTTTAATATAAATTTATACTTTTATGAATGTCCCTTTGTGTCCTACATAATTTTTCGCATGCTGAGGTCTGAAAAATGTTGAATATATTTGAATATATTCATCTAAGTTTTAAAATATTCTTTTAAAAGTTGTCTTTAGGGGCACCTGGGTGGCATAGTTGGTTAAGTGTCCAACTCTTGGTTTCAGCTCAGGTCGTGACCTCAGGGTTGTCAGACTGAGCCCTGAGTTAGGCTCTGTCTCAGCACAGAGTCTGCTTGAGATTCTCTCCACCCCATCACTGCCCCCCTCCCCCCTCCAACTCTCTCGCTCAAATAAATCAATCCTTAATAAAAAAATAAAAGTTGTCTTTAATCCAACTCAAATATATATTTGTTTATGGTTTGAAGTAGGGATCCAAATTTATTTTTTTCCAAGGGGATAATTAATTATAATTTTACAAAAAGTCACTCCTTTGGCTAACGGTTTACAATAATAGAACTTAAGTTTCCATATATGAGGGTCTCTTCAAGTCTGATTTAAGGAAGTAACAGCAACATTTAACATTTAATGTGCATCTGCCATATACCAGGGACTATGCTAAGCATTTTATATGCTTAGATCATGCACTTTGGAATCTGAATGGGCTTACATGTACACTGATGGATGGTAGGCCTTACTATGACTTTTTTGTTTACTGGCTGATAGAAATAGGTCGACAGGTGAAATTCATAAATCTGCTGATTGACACAAACCAAATATATAACTTGCTTTTATTAAACAGGGGGAAAAAAAAATCAACACATTTTCCAAAGAGGCAGACATCCCAAGAGCTTTAGTGAAAACCAACGTCACATTCACTTGTTTGACCAAGCTTTTAGAATAAATGAGCTATTAGATTCTTAAATTAGGACTAGAACATGAATGAGCTCTAGACCCCAGTATGGTTATAAGCCAACAAATTAGGCATTGTTTTGCTTACCAGTTTTAGCTTTAATGTAAATATATATTATTATTTAGAATATTAGCATCTGAACTACATAAAGACTTTATCATTTTACTTTAATTAAAACCAGGATTTCTGGAACCTCCAAGTAGCCTTTGAAGTTTTCCAGTATGAACACGGACTAACCCCTATTCCTTGCTACACATCAAAAGTGAAATAATTGTCACAATAGATCAACATTGTCATAAGGTGATTTGTAAGGCTTCTGGCACATAAATGTATAATATCTGTGTGACAACAATGTCATGATTCTATACAAAAAATATTTAAAATGTTCTTTGTGCAATTTAAGTTCTAAAGATTAAAAAAACAAATGTTCCACGTTAATAAAATATTAAAATACTATGAGCTTCCCATAAATTTGCCACTGATTTATAATTACATGAACATACAAGACTTGCACACTAAGTGATTCATCATTTTAACTGCTGAACCAAATATACTTGGTATTAGTTCTCTATATTGTACTTTCAGCCAAAACAGACCTTAATATAACTTACAAACATTTCCAATTAAACTGTAACATTAAGGCAGCAAATGTCAGATCTATGTTTGCTTACCTATATAGGTGTCACACAAATATAAGTCTATGAATCTCAATTTATCCTTTTGTCTAAGTCACCACTGTAGAGAATGTGCAAGTGAAATCAACAAAAGGTGACTATTTCTCATTTGAAAGAAAACGAAAGTCATTAACACCTTGTCTTAAAGTTCTACAGCAGCATATTCAGCTTTTAAGGCAAAAAAAAAAAGGGGGGGGGGCCAAAAATATCATAACTTATAAATTCTGTAATTCTTCTTTTGGCATTAAAAGCCACAGCACAAATTCTTACACTTTAATAGACAATATATTAGTGTACATCTGAATATACATTTGCCAACATTCTCCATTAGGATGAAGGTGTTCTGTGAAGTAGAAGTGAAGTGCATTATCACAGGCAACATTTAATGGCTGTCCTGGGCATCAGGGGACATGGAATGGCTGAGTCTTGACCTTCCATTCACAGATATTGTATTTGATGGAACAGTAACCTAAGAGAAAGAAACACATTTTGCACCCATCAATTTAAAATGGGAAAGCTAATTTTCAAAAATTACCACATTTTAACTTCCTCTTAATTGTAAATGAGAATATTTAGCATTTAGTATTCAATAAATCACAAATAATCAAGAAGAAATGTTCACTCTACCATAAAATTAAAAATGAGAGAGTTGTTATTTCCACAACAAACAAGTTAAATAATCCATTAACACATCTTAGTCTTTACAAAATTACCAAATCAACTCAAAGGACAAGAGCACAAACAGACTGCAGGCCAAGCTGTTGAAGAGCATTTTTTGCTAAATTGATTCTGGCTCCCCAAAACTGCCTTGGAGAATATAGAAAAATAAAGTGAATTCCACAAAGCAAAGAATTTTTACAAATTCTAAAATTGTATTGATGAGATATATTAACTTGAAGTTCCCCTCCCAGGTACCCCTTATTTATAAGAAAATACAGCTTTGGTTTTTAAAATGCTTTCATATAGGGACGCCTGGGTGGCTCAGTTGGTTAAGCATCTGCCTTCGGCTCAGGTCATGATCCCGGGGTCCTGGGATCCAGCCCTGTGTATGGCTCCCTGCTCGGTGGGGCATATGTTTCTCTCTCTCTCCCTCCCCCTGCTCGTGTTCTCTCGCTCGCAAATAAATACAGTCTTTAAAATAAAATAAAATGCTTTCATACAAAGGGCTAAAAAAGTCAAACCTATGACTGTTATGCAAAAACAACTGCAGAATGAAAAGTAGTTTTTTTCTCCCAATAAACTCCTAAATTCCAAAATTCTATGGCAAAGTCTCGTATTTATAAATGGTAAATGAATGAAATACACTAAAAATTTCCTAAATATTAGCTTGAAATTCCAAATTATTTAGAACATTTTTAAAAAGTCATATGCATTCTGGATAGTAAATAGGTATAATATTTTGAAATATTAACCATAAACATGACAAATATTTTAAGAAAAATGGTTAATCTCTAGATTTCAATTTGGCTAGTTTAGATTTGTAACCAAACATTATCATCTTCTCACACAAGAAGAAAACTAAAGTACAAAAGGACACAGAGTCTGCCTAGCAACAGAGTAAGTTAGTGAAAAGGAAAATAAAATGGGCGAATTTAGTTTGGATTTGATTTCCTTGTGCTTCATTTGTTGCCTTTTATTAAATGAAGATTGATCATCTAAACTAATCAGCTTTCTTGACTGTCTATGAATCCAGAATGGAGTAGAGTGTTGACACTATCCTCCTGAAATTAAAAAAAAAAGAAGGAAATTTTGTTTTAAGCATTTAAAAAACACACTGATGACTCTAATATATGTTTATTGTTGATGTTTACTGTAGCACCATTTATAGAATGGAAAAACTAGAATCCAGTTAAATGTCCATCAATAAGGAACAAATAAACCATGATTCATTCATAGAGTCAAATACTATGTAGTCTTAAAAGAATTGTGTGTGTGTTTGTGTGTGTGTGTAATAAGATGGAAAACTTCAAAGAGATATTTCTGAATGTTTTACAGGATTCTATTTTTGTATGTATTTAAATATGTTTATATACTACAAAAGTGTTCTGGAAGGTTTCACAGTAATCTATCACGAGCAGTTACTTTGGTGGGGGATGGCATTTTGTTTGATATTTAAAAAATTTGTATACTAAACTTTTGAGCATGAGAAGACATCATTATAGACTAGTCCATAAGTAATGTGAGGTCAGAAACCTTGTCTATTTTAATACCACATTATATGCATGTTTATTTTAGTACCTGGCACAGTGTAGATCAATGAATATTTCTTGAATGGAATATGGTAACTTTTTACAAACATTTATAAAGTAAAAAAGTACTGCTTGAGTTTTTTGAATAATGAACATGACACTTACAATAAAAATATTTTTTAAAGCAACATTAAAGAATTTACTGATAAGAGCATCTGCCAGTTGACTGTCTATCCTTTCTTTTTTTTTTTTTTAAAGATTTTATTTATTTATTTGAGAGAGAGAGAATGAAAGAGAGCATGAGAGGGAGGAGGGTCAGAGGGAGAAGCAGACTCCCCGCCGAGCAGGGAGCCCGATGCGGGACTCGATCCCGGGACTCCAGGATCATGACCTGAGCCGAAGGCAGTCGCTTAACCAACTGAGCCACCCAGGCGCCCCAGACTGTCTATCCTTTAAAGAATTTTTGGGAATATTCATGTAGCTTTCTTATTCTTGTGAGGAGCATTAACTATGAAACTATCATTCATTTTTAATTTAAAAATATAAAGAAAGAAGTGCCAACCTAAAGCCTTTAGGTTGTTCAAATTCCAATCAAGGAAATATGAATAAAAAGCCGACCAATTAAACAAATAAAACAAGCCTGCAAGATTCTGGGTGACTTATCCAGTTTTTTCTTCCTTCCAGATTTCCATGTAGCCAAAGATAAATTTTACATTCTGAGGAAATGGTTAATATCAACCACTTTATTTTTACAAACCTATATTCTACTTGTAATAGTGTAATGACCTTTAGTAACTGAAGCATCAACAAGAACCAAGAGCAGCCAAAGAAGTTCTTGTCTCAACACAAGTCAATGATAATAGGTTACTTAATCTCTTACTCTCTGAAAACAATTTTCTGATTCACATATAAATCTTAACACTAAACACATATTATCAAATACTGAACTGGATTTATTAAAACTTTATAAGAAGACAAGACAGATCTCTGTGACTACACTGGGGTCAAATAAGGGTAAGGTGTGGAAAAAGTCTTAAGAAATATGAAAAAACATAGCATGTTCATGACTACATTTATGCTAGAGCAGTCAACCAGATAATTGTTCTAATGTGAACCAATTATTATAATGAAGGTTAATTACTCAGGTATGAACCAGAGCCATAAGGCAGGTTGGTACCTGGAGTTAAATTGAACATTTGGGTGCCAAAATATAGGCAAACCTGGAGCCAACTTTCTGATGAACAATCTAAACCTACTGTCAAAATCACTGAAGATTTTATTTGGCACTCTTGCTGTTGTTCTATAAAAGAAATGTTAGAATTTAAAACAAACCAGGAGAAATGTTCAGTACAGGACAGAAATATGGGACTTAAGCAAAGATTGCAAGGAATTAGAGCTTCTTGTGTCCATTTCTACTTCCTTTTGCAATATAATTTTTTTTAAATATAATATATGTAAAGTGCCCTGAACTTAAATACACAGCCCAATGAAAACAAACACAAACATATGTATAATCCACCACCCAGGCCAAGAAAAGAATAGCTCCAGCTCCCTACTGAGCTTGTCTTTAAAATGTTGACATTTTCTCTATCACTAAAAGTCTATCATTTAGACATTTAAAAAATACTGCATTAATATTTATCTTGACTACTTAGATTTTTGGTTCCCTCTTAAATTATGTGCCTGTCTTGGTCCCACAAGCCCACAGTAACCCCTTTTCTTTCCCTGTGGAAGTAACCCTATCATGAACTGTATAATTACTTCCTCGCTTTTAAAAATAATTGCCACCTACGCTTGTCACACTTTACACATATATTTTTATAGGCCTTTACACACTGTTGTGTTTAGCTGCATTTTGCCCAATTTATTGCTATTTCCTAGTCCATTCTTTGAATATACTATTTATCCTCTTTTGGGATATTAAGGTTATATTTATTTGGAGCTATTACAAACAATATCTCATGAATATTCTTACATGTGAGTCCCAGTACATAACACACACCTTTTTAGGGTATATAATTAGAAGTGAAAATACTGATCATGGAGTGTGGATATTATTAACTTTACTAGACCCTGTGTCCATTTTTAGTGGAATAAAATGGATTATGTAAGGAATTTTCATTAAACAAAATTTAGGAACTGACACTGTAAAGACTCAGAGCTATTGATAATCTCCTACTGAAAGAGGTAACATTTAGCCTTGAGAGAACCTAAAGTAATGAGTTATAAACAGGATACAATTATAGGATCATCATTTAGGGCCTGCTTTCTATGCTGATTCACATCCAGCTCATTCTGGAAGCAATGAGAGTTTTATAAGTGAGGAGACTGCCAATTCAGAGCCCATCACACCAAGCACACAGCTGCTTGCCTGTGCAGTTCTGCTGGCCTAAAAGACATTCCCAACTTAATGCACTGTTTTCTGCGACCTTGTCCATTGAAACGGGTTACTGTATCCACTGACTTGAGTACAAAGGCACTGCAGCTATGTTCCGTGTAGTTACTGGGTTCTCCCGTGGACCTGATGGGCCACTGTTTCTCAGTCCCAGGCTGCCAACACCCAGAAGGCAGAGGCTTCATTTTATTCACTTTCCTCTCCCCAGTATCTAGTACAGTGTTTGTACTATTGTGCTTAAAAAATGCGTATCAAGTTCACTGAACTGAGAAAGCTTTAGATCAGAAACTCAACCTTAATTTACAAGGTTAGAAAGAGAAATAGAGAAATATTTTCATTAAGTGAGAATGTACAATTTATTTTATTTTTGTAAAGATTTTATTTATTTATTTGACAGAGAGAGAGAGAGCGAGAGCAGGAACACAAGCAGGGGGAGTGGGAGAGGGAGAAGCAGGCTTCCCGCAGAGCAGGGAGCCCGATGTGGGACTCGATCCCAGGACCCTGGGATCATGACCTGAGCCGAAGGCAGATGCTTAACGACTGAGCCACCCAGGCGCCCGAGAATGTACAATTTATTTGTATGGGCATATTTCCCCATAAAAATATAAATGTCATGACCTGTGAAATACCAGTTTTAATATTCAAAACTACACTTTTTTTTTTTTTTTTTTGCCACGTGGCACCTAAATTCAGACTCTACAAATACCTGACAAAATTCAAACCTAAGCCCCTAAATTACCCCTTCACATTTCCTCCACTCCCGCCAGCAGGCAATATTTTGCCTTGTCTCCCTGTCTGCCCAATTGGGAGCGCCAAGCCCTCCTTGAAAACGGCAGTCACTCGTGGCTCTGGGAGGAAAGTGGCTACTGCGGGCTAGTGCGGGCCGGCAGGGCCGGCCGTGGAGATGTGCCCGAGATGCCTTCCCCATTCTTTCTCTGCAGCATTCCTGTCCCTTCGCAGATTTCGTTTCTGTTGAGCTCAGTGTTTTGTTCAACAAGTCTCTTACTCTTCTCTAAATAGCTTCTAAAATGATTAGAGAAGGAATTCACAAAACGAAATGCCTAGGGAGTCAGGGGAATAATGAGTACTTTTCTTGTCTTGGGTGTTGAGGAACTTGCAACCAAGACAACTAAGGGGAGAACAAGAAAGACATTTAGGGAGACGAAGGACAGCTTCTGGGAAGTCCAAGTTAGGATGCCAGGCTCCAGGCTTCACCACGTATGTCGTCTTTGAGTGGATGAAAGCAACACAGGGAGGAAACTCACCTACAAATAATCCCCTGTGACATTTCTTTGGCATTTGCTCCAAAAAGAAGTATAGCTCCTCTCCTGAAGTTCTCCTACATCTCAGTAAGGAGGAGCTAGCCACTCAGGCGGGGCATTAGTAGACCAGAATTTCTGTATTCGATGTCATCTAAATTCCTTAGATTTTCCCTACATTTTTTTGTTTAACCTATAAAACAACGCCCCCCCCCCCCCCCACCCCCCCCCCTATGGTAGTTAACTTTGATCACTGTGGAAGCTATGACTGAAACCTTGCAGGTTCCTATAGCTGTGCCGCTTTTCTGGAATAAGGAGGGATTTTCTTCCTGAAAGAATTTTTTTTTACTGTGCTGAAATAATTTATAAAATAAGAGTCCAGGGTACTTTCTGTGTATAGTCATATAATAATGAGCAAAACCCATGTTCTGCACCTGGACCATGGTGCGGAAAATAGACCGGACATATTTTTAAGTATGTGTAAGACTCTGGACTCTTTCAGCTTATACTTCAAAAATGACCCTTGACATCAAAGAGTAACTTCTGGCATCCTCCCTATTCAGACTCCAAAGCCAGAAAACAATTTCCCCTAAGTATTAGTTTGACAATGTTGAAAATAGACCCACTGTCACCCATCTGATAAAGAAAACTTACCCTTTTCAATTTGGCAGCAGCCTCTCCAGAACGGATTGCAGTCAGCAAACTCTGTCGGATCTGTTCTGGGTCAGAGCTTTGGAATGTTAAAGAACTTTGTCTCTTAAGAATGAGTGATGGGCAGTCAGTTGGAGATGGTATTTGGGAATTCTGTTCATTATGTGCAGAGTTATTTCCCTATAAAAATAAATGCAAGATATTTATATGAATACCAAGTGAAGAATGAGCCATTTAAAAAAAATTTCATCATCAGTATTCTTTAAGAATCATTATTCGCCACACTGGTGTTTTAGACATAGCTCAGTTGCCTTACCCACTGGATTATTTCTGCTGCCAGAGCTCAGTTGGAAGATGAGGGTATTACTTTCCCTTCTCTTGAACTTATGAGGCTAAGGAAGAAAAGTGGTACCTCTCTTTGCTTTATGAATACAGTGGTAATTTTACTGTCCTTGAGTCAAATGATTATGATTTTGCCAGTAAGACTTGGCTAGAAGAGCTAAATTAATAATAACAAAAATTCCACAGACTACAAAATAACACATTTTTATAGTTACAACATATTAGGTGGTGAAATTATCACTTTTGACAGTACAAAATGGACAAATTGACAATTTTATATTGGTTGAATCTAACATATCTTCCAATAAAGAAATATTAATGACTATGCTACATGTAACAGTTTATTTTGTGTTTCGGGAAGTCACAGGGGCTAAATGATGACCGTGTTTTATTTTTCCCATGGACTAAAAATACATATGAGGAATTTCCAAATTTAAGAATCAAAAATTTAATTAAACTTCTTAGGAAAGACTATTTAGTAACTGATGTAACTGGAAACTATTAATCAAATAATCTTAAAAATGTCTTTTTTAAACTGCCAAACATCTTTACAAAAGATGAGCTAAACAGAGTTCAGGCAATGACTCAAAAACTGTACTATCTAAATCAAACTTCTGTTGTTTAGGAATGGCATTCCATCCTAAGAAGAAACACGGACTTTGTTCCCAAGAATTAATTTCTATATCCTACATCTCTTCCTGACATTATATCAAAGCTAAGAAACATAAATGTGAAATATATGAAGAAATATCCTTCGAGATGAATATTGCTTTGAGATTATGGAAAAATCTTTACTTAGCAGTGTGGTTAACGTTCATTTACTCTAGGAATGTTTGAAAAAGTACTATAAAATACTTCTGGAACTGTCACACAAATCTGAAAGTATTCTTTAAACACTATCAGAGTAAAGGTACACAAAACATTTTTTTAAAAATTGCAAGGGGATTATTGTAATTCATACTGTAAATGTTATCCTTTCCTCTGACTATACTATTTGAATCTAGCAAATTATAACACTCAGTTGACCAAACACGAAGTCAACAAATGTCCCTTTTTATGTAAGTTATTAAGGTTAGACAGGGGTTAAATGATATTTTAGTCAACATACCAGTAACTGGAAAAGTTAACACTGAATTAACAAAAATGGGAAATGAAGAAAATTACATATTTAAACTCTGGTTTCAGTTTAAATTATTTATATGTATCAATGTTTGGTAACTGAGGTTGAGTGTATGTGATCGAAAATGCCTAGCTGAGAAATGTCTGGTTATTTTATCTAGTCTTTAAACACCGCTTATGTTTCTATATAATTAAAACTATTTATTTTGCTATTATGTAGAACTGGAGAAGAAAAGAAACCAGAGCATCCAGAAAAGTTGTAAACAAACTGAGATAAGCAAAACAGGAAAACAGAGAGTCAGAACTATAAGCTGATACACTATGCAAAGGTATGAGCAAAGAAACTTTAAATTGTAATATTTGCTGATGATACCATTCTAGAATGATGACCTTTATAGTACTAGCCAATCATGTTACATGAATTATAGTAACTCTGAGAGTAAATAATCAGACTTTATGTATCACTACTCTCTTTTCCCTATGGTAGCGTGCTATTAGATTAATATGAATTCAGAGCTAATACACAAACATACCAACATGCCTGTCAACCCCCACTTAAACCACGCTGTATCAGAACCCCTTATTTTCAAGAAGGTAACGTTACCTCATCACGCACACAGAGCTGTGGGATGCCCACAGATTTATGTACAGACGGAGCCTTCCCTCCTTCTGAGTCAGGTGGAGGCGGCGCGGCCGCACCCTCGCCGCTCAGCTCCGGGCGCACTTTGCTGAGAGACTGGGAGCGTTTCACTACAGCCAGGGCAAAGGGGGATGGCGCAGAGCTCGAGTAAGGTTTCGGGGCCCCAAAAGTTTTCAGAGTCTTCAAATTTAGTGCTGCTAACTGACTCGCAGGAAGAGGAGCGGGGCTCGGAGCTCCGGGAGGAGGAGACGTGTCGGCCGCCTTCCGGCCGCTGCCGTCCTGGTCGGTGTGTTTATTAATACGCGGCCGTGGAAGAGGCGGAGCTGTTTCACTGACGGGACAAAGAGTTTGCCCCAGAGGGGCTCGCGCGTCCTTTTCCTCCTCTTTCTTTACTAGTTCTTTTGGAGCGGGGTTAGGGGCCCCGTGGACACTCCTGGCCGCTGCAGATGTCACATAGTGACCCGAAACTCTTTTTTGCATCTGCAGGAAAAAAGAACTTGGTTTGGTCTGGGCATTTGAAACCCGAGATTTAAGCTTTGACTCCAAAATATTGTTTATATCTTCCAAATTCGGCACAAAAGGAGCTGTGCCAGGGTCTTTCGTCATTCTGGGAGCAGGTTTCAGAGGCTTCCCCATGGCGATGCAGGGCGAGCTCTCCGGGCGGAGCACCTGATGCTCTGTTCTCGGGGTAAGCCTCAGTTGAACGTCTGCCTGTGGCTCCCTTGGACTTTCAGAGACCACAAGATCTTCTGTTTGGACTGCAGTTTCTTTCACACTCTCATCAGTGGGCTTTCTTCCTAAAGTATGCATCTCCTGGTCATCATTATAGCCAGTGGTTTCTGAGTCCCAATTTTTCAATATCTCCAGGGATTTGGGAGGCACAATTTTGTAAGTAGTCATTCCAATTTTGGGTATGTACTCTCTTGTGATTTCATTTGAAGGTTTTGGCTTGGGATCATAGTCTTGTCTATAAAGTGGATAATTCTTTACATGAGAAAAAGCTGAATTTTTATCATTCCCATCTACAGGAGGCAAAAGATGGTCATTACCATGTGTACAAATTGGATCTTTTATGGTGAGTTGATTTTCTGAATGTACCTTTACAGGGCCCTGACTCCTGAATTTCCTTGAGGCATCTACAGAATCTTGGGGACTTGAAGATGAGTGTTGAGTTGATTTATTGTTACTTGGAGTTTGCACACTTTCATTAACTTTGAAGTTAGACAAATTATGATCTCGGTGATTCCCATCAAAGCTCTCAGTGGAGGGGACTGTCTGAATGGCTGTGTCTTGCATTTTGGTCTTTTCCTCACTGGGGTGATTCAGTTTTTGGTCTTGTACTAATGAAGCAGCTAGATGATTTTCCTTGTAACTTTCAGCAGTATCAGTTTTATGTGCCTGATAGTTTGATAGTCTGTCAGCTTCCATGTCCACATTGTTATTTTTGGCAACACCTCCTACATTGATTTCTGTTCTCCTCACTCCATTTTTCATATGATCTTCTGTGTTCGGTGGAATGACAATTATTTCATTTTGATCTACTGAGAGGAAAAAAATATTGTCAAGTTAAATGTGAACAAAGTAGAAAAACCTCAAGTTTTCAATGCCCGCCTCCCCCAAACTGAAATAGGTTGGTTTGAATTCTTTTTTTTTTTTTAAAGATTTTATTTATTTGAGAGAGAGAGAGAGAAACAGCATGAGAGGGGGAAGGGTCAGAGGGAGAAGCAGGCTCCCCGCTGAGCTGGGAGCCCGATGCGGGACTCGATCCCAGGACTCCGGGATCATGACCTGAGCCGAAGGCAGTCGCTTAAGGTTGGTTTGAATTCTACAGATAATTTTCAGCTCACTAATTATACGAAAGCAGATAGTAGCATTATGAAAAAAAAAAAAACGGCATGGGCTTTGGTATCATAGAAACCTGAGTCTAGGGCCCAGCTGGACTTATACATTACTTAACCAGCCAAACCCAGTTTCCTCAGATGTATAAAGGTGAAAAATATGTATTATATTTTATATGCCATTTATATAACATGCTAATTCAGATAGGATACTCCCCAGAACAAGCACTCTTTTGAAGATAGCTACATTTCTCCTAATAGGTAGACTTCATATTTCGGTCAATGTTAAGAATGACAAAAGAAATTGACAAATTCTGAAAATATATATATATTTTTTTTTTTCCTATTTTGATCTGGTCTTTTTCTATAACCCCTAGTGTATTTGTATTTAACACCTTTCATTAAAAGAGAAATAATCCCAGCAAATGTTACCAGTTTTAATTAAGGCAAACAATGGAAATATTGCCTTTAAGAGTTGAAGTAAAAACAAAATCTAAGTTGATTGTCTTGTTAATTAGGTATCTTTGCTAAAGACTCTTAGAGGACTTTGTTTTTTAGTCACAGTATGGGTGACTTCAACTACATAAAAACAATCATGTGGGTTTTGATTTTTCTCTGAGGGAAAAGATACCCTATTCTCATGTCAGAGTCCATGTAGAGAAAACCACTTCTCTCTCCCCTGCATTACTTTTCCTCTTAATTCTAATTCAGATTTCCTGAAAACAAAAGTCACTTTCCAGTGTGTAGGTTAACAAGCAATGGTTGCCAGCCAGCAACATGATGGCAAAGAATTGGAATGAGGCACGTAGAAGGAAACACAGGTCTGTGAGTGTGCACCATGTGTCTAGTCCTCAGGGAAGAGATTTATCTACTGGGTTCCTCTAGTCAAATGCCCAGAAGAATTCTTTCTCCTGGATGACCAACTAGCCCTCATCTTCAAAATCCTTAGTGGCCTCCTCTTCCAGATACGGTAGTTTGCACAGCGCAAGTGAAATGTGGGCCTTGGGAGTCAAATCGTGAAAGGATGTCAAGTGTTTCTCTGGAGTTGTATCATCACTCACTTTTGTTATAAGATAAAGAAACAACTTCCCTGCCCAAAATGTCATGAGCTCTTTTAAATAGTTCCTCTGTTAAAAAAGAAAAAAGAAAAATATGCATGCAAGAGAAAAGTATGTTGTTGACAGGTAAATTTGTATACAAACGATTTTTTATAAAATATCTTCATCTTTGGGGCACCTGTGTGGCTCAGTCAGTTAAGAGTCAGCCTTCAGCTCAGGTCATGATCCCAGGGTCCTGGGATCGAGCCCCGCATCGGGCTCCCTGCTCTGCGGGAAGCCTGCTTCTCCCTCTCCCACTCCCCCTGCTTGTGTTCCCTCTCTCGCTGTGTTTCTCTCTGTCAAATAAATAAATAAAATCTTTAAAAAAATATATATATATATCTTCATCTTTGAAGATGAACTGCATGTTTTTTTTGGTCATGGTTGTTATATTTTCTATTATGTTGCAAAGTTCTTGTATTACATATCTAATTTTTAAATGGAATTCATTTTTATTCTTCCTAAAAAATGCAACTGATTATCAGAATATTTATTGTCTATACAAATGACCTCTCAGTGACTCATAATTATTAAATTTTGTGACACATTTGATTCAGAATCATCAAAAAGACACATTTCTGCCTATGGTCTTATTTAATTGGTTGGGAAGTATTTTTCATATCTATATGAAAAGTGCTATTGTCAACACTGGTATGAGCACAAAAGAAATGGTCCCTGGTACCAGGAAATGAATGTAAATGTATTTCCTTCTCTCTTGCTTCTTTCTTTCATTTTCCAGTGAAGACAGGGATAGCCCAGTTACACAATAAAAATATTTTGCAAAACAGGGCGCCTGGGTGGCTCAGTTGGTTAAGCGACTGCCTTCGGCTCAGGTCATGATCCTGGGGTCCCGGGATCGAGTCCCGCATCGGGCTCCCTGCTCAGCAGGGAGTCTGCTTCTCCTTCTGACCCTCCCCCCTCTCATGCTCTCTCTCTATCTCATTCTCTCTCTCAAATAAATAAATAGAATCTTAAAAAAAAAAAAAAAGAAAAAGAAAAAATTTTGCAAAACAAAGTAAATCAACATATTTTAAATTCATTCTCCTATAAACCCTAACTAATTGGTTTTAGAACTCCAAATGTCTATTTTTCGCTATTCTCTAATTCTGATTTTCTCATCAAAATCTCACAATCATTCCCAATGACAGGCCTGGAAACCTAGAATCACTGCTGAATTCTGTAGCTAATTCATCCTCATACATACCTGATAATGACACTAACCAAATGTCAGTGAATGGTTAGGCCATTTTCCAGTGATAGCCAGTAGAAGGAAAAGGTAGATTTTGTGCTATCCTGTCCTTTCCCTACACAAAACTGACAATAACATCTACAAAATGAATCATCTGACAAAACGATGATTGAAACAAGTATATAGTGTAGGTAAAAAAGAAGGAAAAAACGTATATAAGACTACTTTTAAGATAATAGAAATTATTTTAAAAATCACCTAAATACTTTAATTTAAAAAAACAGAAAAAAAGACCCACCTACAGTCGACAAAGGTCATTGAAAATCAAATGTAAATCAAAAAAAATTACAGAAATATACCTGTGACCCTAGCACTAACTTGATGCCAAAATCTTAGCAAAAATGATTTTTGACTATCATTTTTAAAAGAAGGAAGCAGCATGATTTCGCAGTAAAATTCTATTGGCTATCATAGTATATGTTGTGAAGAACTGAATCAAGAGGAAAAGGACGAGGAAATTATATACTTTTAGAACTTCTCAGTATTTTATCTCAGGATGGCCCTGACCATGGGGAAAATGAACCAGAGACCTATTCGAATTAACCAACACATACTACATAGGTAAAACAACATATCTATATCTGTCTATCGATTTGTGACACTGGGATAATGCACATTTTATCCAAATATGAATATGTATATCCCTATGTTTTCTAAGAATCTTCACCTAGTTTTGCATATTAATATAACAGACTGGACTTTGAGAATTCATAAGCCAATTCTTTCGTATCTCCTTAAAATACCGTTGTACATTCCTTGTATCTTGTATTTGTGTAGTATCATTTTTCTGAAATTCAACCTTAAGTATAGATCTTCTTCAACTTACGATGGGGTTACATCCCAGTAAGTTCATCATAACTTGAAAATACCGTTAAGTCAAATGCATTCATTACATCTAAGCTAAGAATATCATAACTTAGCCTCATCACTACTTTAAAAGTGCTCAAAACACATTTAGCCTCAGTTGGGCAAAATCATCTCTCACAGAGCCTTTTTTATAATAAAGTGTTGACTATCTCATGTAACTGATTAAATATTGTACCAAAAGTGAACAACAGAATGGTTGCAGGTGTACGGCCTGTTTACCCTCGGGGGGCTGACTGGGGGCCGCAGCTGCTGCTGCCCAGCATCATGCAAGAGTATCATACAGCACATTACTAGCCCAGGAAAATACCGAAATTCAGAATTCAAAGTACAGTTTCTATGGAGTGCATATCACTTTCGCACCATCATAAAGTCAAAAAATCTTAAGCTGATGACTTACATGTTTTAACAACAGGTCAGTATTCTACTAGGTGTTATGAGGAATTCAAAGTATTGGATATAATTTCTCTGACCCAAAAGACTGTCCAGTCTGGTTGAGGAGACAAGACCTTTTAGAGAAGTACATGGCTTCGAGTAATCAAGTAACAAAATTAAGTGAAGTGGCAGGATTTGGATAGTAGTTGAATGGGTGAAGTTAGGTGGAAAATTATATTCCTTGCAAAGAAAAAAAATGAGCATAGCCCTGAAGATAGAACTGAGTGAGATATAACAAAGAGAAGAAACTATCTTGACTTGGGGGTGGAGGTGTGGAAGATACTGGTAAATAACATTACATAATTAGATGTAAACATCACATAATTAGATTAAAACGCATGCTGACAAGTTTCACCCAAGTAAAGCAACTTGAGTATGAAGCAGAACAGGTTTGGACCTGGGAGTCAGTAAAAAGAAAAAAAAAGAAATAGACCACAAGTAGATGCATAGAGTATACATCTTTAAGATCCAAGATCTGGGTTAGACAACCTCTAAGATTTAACAAGAAAAATAGTACACATAGTAGTTAATAGTACACGTGAGAGTATTATTGCCAGAGTTCAAGTCCAAGGTTCCCTACTTACTGATTATGGGGACTCTTGCGAATTACATAGTATCATTGTGGTTCAATTAACTATAAAGTGGAACTAAAAATAATAAGACCCGTAAATGAGTTAATATACAAGATTAAATGAGTTGACATATATAAAGTTTTAAGAATGGCCCTTTGGCATATAGCAAGTGTTATGAAAACGTTGGCTTTTAGTGTTTTTGGAACTCACCATTCTCCTGGTTTAGGCCCAATGACTTCAAGTTTCTTACACTGTCAACTACCCTCTCTTCACTGCTTGTATTATATACCATTATGTGTAGCCCTCTGCAAAAGAGGATATTGTATGTTATATATTGATACTATTTACACACACACACACGATGAGAAAAGAGACAATAATTTCCAAAGACAGATGGACTGAAACCATCTTTTTTCTGCCAAATACTGGAAATTTAATAGCAAAGAAAAAATACAACTGAGAAGAAATGCTGCTATGAACCATTAGCTTTCAAAGAGCGGTCCTATTACAAAGAAGGATCTAAGAAGCTTAGTAAAATGGACACTTTTACAGAAACAGTGTATTTTTGTTATTATTATTTGTCTTTTAAAGAAAAAGGAAACTAAATGAAACATTTAAGTCTTGCATCTGGCAAAGCCAACTTCTGGCAAATCAGGATATGGACTGACCTCAACTGGTTTTTGGTTTTTGGGTTTTTTTAAGTAATAGAAGGGTTTAATTTGGAGACAATCCCACGCAAATTATAGTAAAACTTTGATAAAGATGGTTTAGTTTGCCTACTTGATTTCATCTTTAATCATGATGTGGCATTTCTAACACAATATAAGTGTACTGTACTATAGATTTCAGTTCCTAGGATCAAGTGGAAAGTGCACTCTCTGCATTATAAAGTTGACTGTAAAAATAATATTAGTAACAACATCATAATCTAATGGGCTGAATGGTTTTATATGTCAGTGAAAATTCTTGAGAAGCATTTGGTGAAAATTAAAAATTAAATGTTTCATTTAGATCAAACAGAAAATAGGCAAAACCCATACAATACAAACAAACAGATACTTTTATATTTGAGTCACACAAATTAACTAAATGCTATGGTTTATCTCACACAGGGTATCAGAACTGTTGAATTTGATTTTATTTAAAAACAAAATATGCAAATGGATACTTTATAAGTAAGCATTCTTATAATGATGGTGAAGAGTCTAAACTAAAGGGACTACTATATTTGTGTTTACAATATCAGATCTATAATTCAGAGACTAGTATTCATTAAACAAACTATCACCAACACTTCAGGCACATAGACTACTTACTGTCCATCTGTGTTTCTAGCTTCTTGTTTTTCTTCTTTGGAGTTTTGTGAGGACTCTCCAGTAACATTGCCAAGGGCTGAGTCAGGATCATTTTTCAGTGTATTTATTATATCAGTAGATCCAGAAGGAATATCTTGTGACTTCAGAGAAATATTTTCAGCCTCATCTTTAGGCACTTCACTCAGTTCTTCCTTTTCATCTATCTCTTCAAGGCTATGATCAGAGCTTATTCCAGCTACAAAGAAATGAAGATATAATCCTAAATATTAATTTGCCTCCTCATTCATCCCATGCAATCCTAGCAAGAAAGGAATTTTTAAAATAATAATTAGCTGGACTCTTTTAAATGCTGGTCCAGAACTAGTAAGAAAATACTCTTCTAATGGTGAATAACCATGTTAACATATAGTCAAATTAGACATACACAATTTTAAAAATAATATGCTATCATGCTAGGTTTTATTCATGATAGAGACAAAAGTTATTGAAACTCATGATCTTCGAGTTACATATCTCTGAGCGATATTTATATATCTTTGAATTTAAATGATTTTACATTCATATAACAGCTCTAAATGTTATTTAAAAGAACATTAGATTTTATAATTTTAAATTTTATATATACAAGTATACTTACAAAATTTGACTTGGTAGTTATGAGAACTACAATGGAGAACTATCTGAGCCCCTTTCAAAAATACCAGTGCTCATACCCTCCCCACACCTGTTAAATCAGAATCTCTGAAGGGTGGGACCAAGAATTCTTAAGGCTCCTAAGGTGATTCTATATAAAACCAGGATTAAAAGCCACTGACTCAGATGCTTAATATACTTTTTGAAAATACAAACAAGTATTATACAATGAAAATTATTCCCCCTCAGCTTGATTCTCAGAGGCAACTTCCTTTAACAGGTTTTTCCTATATATTATTGGAAAGTATAATGAGCATACAAGCAGATATGCATACTCATGCTTCCTTCTTTTATGTTGGTTCATTTTATATAAATGGAAGCATATTATAACTCATGTTTTTCACCTTCTGTTTCTCCACTTAACTATGTCTGAAAAATCATCCCATATCAATGTGTGTGTGTGTGTGTGTGTGTGTGTGATTCTCTTCAAAAGCTGCAGTTAATATTTCATTGTATAAGAGTGTGTTCTATCGTTATTCCTTTAGTACCAGCAACAAATGGCCAACAGTTTAAAAGAGGAGACATCCTAATTGGTGTACACACTAGCTGTGAAATTTAATTTAAACCAAAGAATGAGGTTCTGAATCTTTGCTTATTTAAGTATAATTTAACACTTCCATTTACACAATAGCAGCTGAACAAAGTTTAATTTTACCACAATGGGGGGGGGATGGTATAGCATTATAGTGATCAGCACATCCACAAAATTTAATAAAAACTTCAACGTATTTGAAGAGTATTTAAAGTAATGTATGTCTTTAATTTTATCTCTAGGCAGAAAAGTATGCAATTTATGCTATTTCATAAACAAATATGGAGACTTTTAATGACAGTTTCATTGTGAATTTAAAAAGGAGATTACTCGGGGCGCCTGGGTGGCTCAGTCGTTAAGCGTCTGCCTTCGGCTCAGGTCATGATCCCAGGGTCCTGGGATCGAGCCCCGCATCGGGCTCCCTGCTCGGAGGGAAGCCTGCTTCTCCCTCTCCCACTCCCCCTGCTTGTGTTCCCTCTCTCGCTGTCTCTCTCTGTGTCAAATAAATAAATAAAATCTTTAAAAAAAATAAATAAATAAATAAAAAAAAATAAAAAGGAGATTACTCAACAGAAAAAATATTAAGGAATCTGAATTTAAGTGAATTTTTAAAAAATGTATTTTGGCAAGTCTTGTTTTATTATGACATGTGAAAGCATCATTATGATACCAATATATAATATTATGTGTCTACAATAGCATATATTTGTGCAGTAGGGGTATATTTATATAATTTGAAAACTGTTTGAGAAAATTAATGTTTGTTCCGGTTTAGATGCAAATGTGTTTTATAAATGGCCCCTTGGCATATATTAAGCTCTTTACAAATTAGATTAACTGAGGTAACACTTAGCAAATTACTGTTATCCCTGTTTATCTCTTGCCCATGAAAAGTATTTCACATAGGAGCGCCTGGGTGGCTCAGTCAGTTAAGCATCTGACTTTTTTTTTTTTTTTGGGAGTAAATAGTTTTAATGAATAACTGGCCAGTACTACCCCCAGTAGGCCAACTGGGGAAGATAAGACACCCCCCCCCCAAGGCCCCAGCCCTTCTCCCATGATGCCCTGGGACCAGTGTACCTGAGCCAGTCGTGTGCCTGCCCCAGCCCTGAGGCCCCCAAGTCCCAGGGGAGGGTAGGAAAAGAAGGTGGATGTCTGGGGGCTCAGCCCCAAGAGTTCAGGGAGGCAAACACAGTTGAATTTGGCCTTGGAAAAATCCATCTCGGGATGCTGATCCATGAACTTCTTCAGAATCTCCTGCTTTTCCTGCTCGTCCGAGGTGGGCAGCCCCATGGACTTCTGCCTCTGGTCGTACATCATCTTTTCCACCATGCTGCGAGTGTCACTGTCCAGGTCTGACAGCTTGGAGTTCTCAGCGTTGATCTTGGTATTGATCTCAGGGTCACTGGACACCAAGCGGCTCCCCCACTCCATCTTGTTGATCTTCTCCAGATGCACCGTCACCACCTTGCCATCCTCAGTGAGCTACAAGCTCTCCTCCACCTTCACCTTGTTGTAGAGCTCCCCGTCAATGACTTAGGTCATTGACTTAGATCAGCTTAGGTCATGATCTCAGGATCGTGAGACTGAGCCTCGCTTCGGTCTCTGTGCTTAGCACGGAGTCTGCTTGAGATTCTGTTTTCCAACCCCTCTGCCCCTCTCCCTGCTCAGGCACATGCTCTCTCTTTCTCACTCTCAAATAAATAAATAAAATCTTTAAAAAAAAATTACATCTATTCTGGTGAACTAGTTTTTTGTATTCATTCGTTCATTCAAAAACTGCTCACTGTGTCAGATACTACTGCAGTTGCTGCCAGACAGTGTAGTTTTCTTTTTTAAAAATTGAGATACAATTCACACTGAGTAAAATTCATTTTTGGAATCCATGTTGGAATGCTTCATTTTGATAGATATATAGTTGGGTGACCACCACCACAATTAAGATATAGAATAAGTCCATCAATCTCCAAAATCCCTGGACCCTTTGGTGATCATCCCCTCCCCCGAACCCTAGACCCTGGCAACTATTTTCCCTATAGTTTTACCCTTGCAAGAATGTCATATGAATGAAATCATTCAGCATCTAGCCATTTAAGACTGGCTTCCCCATTTAACATAATGCATTTGAGATTCAGCCGCGTCCCTGCATATAGTATTCATTCCTTTGTATGGGTAGGTGGCATTCCAATGTATGGATTGACCAAAGTTCATCCATTCCTCAGTTTAGGGACATTAGGCTGTTTCTCATTTGGGACAATTATGAATGAAAATCCTAAAATAATGTACATGTTAAGTTTTTGTGTACACAGAGGTTTTCATTTTTCTTGGAAAATACCTACGAGTGGGATTGCTGGATTATACAGAAAATGAAAGCTTAAATTTTATTTTTAAAAACCTGTCAAACTATTTTCCAGATTGGCCACACAATTTTGCATTACTATAAGCAGTATGTGATATATTAATTTTAAATAATTTTAAATAAGGATTCATTCTGGGTTAATAAAAAATTGAATAAAATTATTTATAATGAAATGCAAGTATTACCTAACTATACATTTTTGCCATTTGGTAACAAAATAATTCCAATAACTTAACATAAAAATCCCAATCAAAAGCAATACTATAGAAAATAAGCCATGCCTAGATCACAAAAGAGTAGTCCAAGAAAGAAAAAATATATACATAAATATATATATATATATATATTCTTTTATATTCATAAAGTTAAACACTGTAAATAATAGAGTTCAAAGAGTTTTGCCAAAAAAAGCAGAAAGCCAAATAGAAGAAAATGCTGAAATCCTCCAAGGCCACTTATTTTTTCATCTTATGCCTTGTAATATTCATCTATTTGGTTAGGGAAAACATCAAACTCCAAACCTGTAAGAGAATTTCAAGTGAAAGGGGGAAACTACTATTTCTTTGAGACCTTTTTATACAAGGGATGACCAAGTAATGAAATGTTGTCATGATGATAATCTTAATCTGCATTAAACAAAGCACCAGGCAGGAAAGGCCCCATCACCTACATGTTAGAGATGCTACGGCTGTCTCGGCCGTTCGAGAGCACTCGGAGAGGGACGCTTCATCCAGTAGTCTGGGCACAGTGGAGTGTTCGAGACTGGGGAGCCCGGGGCCAAGGGAGGCTTCTGCCAAAGAAGTAAAATCTGTGGAAATGGCACTTAGACAACAGAGTTAAGGCAAGCAGAGAACAAGAAGCATTTCAAAGAAATCAGATCTGTTAGCTCACAATGATCCATGCATTAAACAAGAAGAGGTAACTGGGGGGGGGGGGGGGGAAGGAAGAGAGAGAGAAACAGGTATCAAGCAAAGTTTGAATAGCATTCACACCTTCTTTCTAATACTTCCGCATCTTCTCATTTCACTTATATAGTTTGATATTATTTAAATAAAATTCCTTATTTAAATAAGAAAGTAAGTAAGACTTAAGAAATAAGAAAAATCATGACTCGGTATAAAATGATAATGTTTTTAATCACAGAGGACAGGAGAATTCTTATAGAAGATGTGTCAAAATCTCAAATTCCTAAAAATCACCTAAGGATTAAAGATTTAGGAACATTTGGGTGTCCTGAGTTTCTCCCATGTTTGTGAATATTAATTATAAAAATTAGGTAGGGTTATATTGAGCAATTTTCATACCTATAAAATTATCTCCATGCTAAAGTACTGGCATAGTAATATTCTATTTTTGGTTAGACATTAGTCTGTCAGATTCATTTATACCTAACATTAAGTCTAAGAATTAAGAAATTTATTCTTATAATAGCTACTATTAAAAATATAGGGAAACAGTATTAAATTACTTTATTTTTATTGGCATTTCATTTATTTGGAGAATCCAAAATGAGACGATATAATAGAAAATACTTCATGATAAATTTTTACCACTAAATTAGGACACTATGTATGTCAAATTCATACCTAGGACAGTTGTGTAAATAATGGTACCTTACACCTTGGTGTAAGTTTCTTCTGAACACACTAAGGTACATTCCTGACTAATATGTGTCCCTCTTGGGGAGGACATTAATAAGTGGTAACCTGACACTGCATAAGGAAAGTTCTTAAGGTACCATCACAGAACTAAAATTTTGAGTTCTGCCAATTTCATACTCAACCCAGGGTGGAAAATTTTTCATTTCATAATATAAAATTTGGGAAATAGAGTCAAAGCATCTGTATCTCTTTCACAGACAGAGCATTATAACTAGATTCATTCCTCAACTGCCATGAAAGGTCTTCTTCAGGAGCTACATGATGTGGAAAAAAGGTGTCCTACCTGGGCTGCGCAGCCCCTTGGGAGAGTTTGCTTCCAAAACACCATCCGAAGGAACCGTGCGTCCTGCCTGTGGGGCTGGGGGACAGAAGCAGCACAACTTACAAACAAGTCACATTCACAAATGTAGCAATTCCTTAGTAGCTTAGTTTATTTTTATATAATTTGGGAAGAGAGAGCCCTAACTTTGTTAGAAGCCACTTCACCGTCCAGCTTTGATACAACTAAAATCGACTTAGCTTCCCCTTCCTACAGGTAGTCAGTCCTGGAATGAGAGTGTCCTGAAGAGATTCATAAATGATCACATGCTCAATTTTAGGATCAGGGAGCTATACAAATTTGTCTTTTCTTTTTTGTTATGTTGCAGATTTTAAAAAGGTAAAGTGAGAATAACCAGGGACTATCTAAATATTATTAAAATTCATTAAATAATAAAATTGATTAAATTCATATGATTAAAATTCATTAAAAGCCTAAGTTTAAGTATTGTCTTTTAGTAAAAAGACCTGATTTATAACCTGTATCACTTTACTGTCTATATGAAACAAGACCTAATACACACATAATGGGAAAAGTAACATTACCAGTGACAGGACTACTTTCATCACTTGGATGCAGGGGTATTTTGGAGGGTGGGGAAGGTGCTTTTCGCTTTGTCCTCTTCAAAGATGAATCGCCAACAGATGTACTACTGAGCTGCAGTGAGCCAGTTCTCACTATGCCTGCTCCACAGGGACTCTGGGAAACAAAATGACCAGACACGATCTCCACTTAGAAATTAATAGCGAACTTCAGGAAGACGCTGACTCTTACATCAACTGCTTCATATGCCAATATGAAACATAAGAGTCATTCATTCAAAAAACCTTTATGGTGCACCTGCCATGTGCCAGGAGATGGATACGTAAAGTAAAATAAAATAGGATGGAAGAATGGCGTACAAACAACCAATTATCATGTGGAGGACTCGTAAGCATAATAGTTAAAAACTAGCTGTCAGAGAAAAATATGGAGAAAATATGGATGTAAAGTAAGAGGTGAGAAAGAAGAATATCTGTATGTTAAAACAGCTGGCTTGATTAATCTTTCTTTTTTAGTACTAACGTATTAATGACAAACATCTCAAAAATTTCCATGTCTACCCACGGCAAGGTCATTTGAGGTCACCGACTCTATACACGGCTAATGCTCACACACCTGGCATGTGACCATCAGCAGACCCGGAGACAGGCCTGCCTCAGCAGGCCGCCTGGTGCCTCCTGGCACACTGTCACATCATCTAACCTGATTCAAAGAGTTGTTCGTAGATTTTGGTCTCCAACTTCTCATCCCCCACTTGAACACTTTCAACCAGGTATTTCCCAACTTTTGATCCATTAAAACTATTCCTATCAAAGTCGTCAATGACCACCACAACTAAACTAGTGGTTAATTCTTAGAACTCATTTATTTGATCTGTTTGCAGCATTCGACAGAATAGACCACCCTCTTAAACTTCTCTTTTTCTTACTTTCAGATTACCACATTCCTACTCTGCACAGATCCCAATGCTCCATTTTCTTTTAGGGTCCTTCTTCAGCTCAGTCCTTGCATACACTCTCTTCAGTATCTATGTTCACTCTCTTGGTAATCTCCCCTATTCCCTTGGATTTATGTATTATTCATATGCCAATTAATTCCAGACTTATCCCTCCGTCCTAGACCTCTTCCTGATCTCCACTTAATATCTAAGGCGATTTCAAACATGGCCTGTCTAAAACTGAGATCCTGATAATCCCTCCCTTCCCCTTTCCCATCAGAAATAATCCTGTTCCCACAGTCTCTCCTGTTTCAGGAAAGAGCAAGTCATTCCTCCATCTGTTCAGGCCAGTGACTCTGGAGTTCTCCCCATCTCCTTTCCCTCTCACACTCCACAGGAAGTCCATCTCGTTGGCTCATCCAGCTTGACTGCTACCACATGGTCTGGATTATCATCAAGAACCTCCTAACTGGACTCTGCTTCCACACTGTGTCCCTACAGCCCTTTCTCAACATACCAGCAAAAGGATCCTATCAAAACCTAAGTTTGTTTAGGTCACTTTGTTCAAAACCAAGTAACAGTTGCCGAGTTGGCATGGAAAGGCCAAAGTCTGGGTGAGGGCTTCTAAGGCAGTTAACTGCCTAGCCCCTAGATCTCTCTGACCACCTCCTTCCCTAAGTGTCATCTCATAGGGACAGAGCACAGTTAGGTCCACAATGGCAGGCACTTGATGGAACACCTCTCACTGAGGTTAACTCCTCCTAACAGGGGGCAGACAGGGTGGCACCTGGCTGACCTGATGGGGAGTCAAACCATTAAATGGCCTCCATACCAACTGAGGAACAGCTGCAGCCACCAACCTCCTCTCCCCTCAGTACTGCGGTCCTTCCTCCAGAACTTTTCAGGCCTAATCCATCAAGGAAAGAGTTAAAGCCTGCCACCCAAACCCAGACTGATTCAGTCACTAAAGCCAATTCTGATTAAATCTAAGGGCCATCCCTCACCCCCCACCCGCTCCAGAGTGGATGTGGGGACAGATCCTCAACTGCGGTTTGGACTTTTGAAACAATCAAGAGAAGGACCCTTGGCAATAAAGGGCTGAGGAGGAAATGCACCGTATCGTACAGCTGGATGAGCAGTATTTAAATGTCATTTTGAGTAGAATATAAAGTTTTCTTCTTATTGATTAATTATATATCTCTGTGTTTGGAAACTTTATTTGCTACCTTATAAAATTAACAAGTTTAGAAGTCATTAGGAAAAAGGCCAAAAATTCTCCTAAAACAATGCAGCACTTCACTTTTCAAAATAATGATATAAGTATCAAAAGCAGTAGAATATGCCATTTTTATTTCTCAGATGAATTTACTTAGTAAAGCCCTATTAAGGAATGCTCCCTTCCTCTCATAGACTTACTTTACCAGTAAGAACATAGTAAGTGATCAATAAGTAACTGCTGAATGCACAAATTTAGGGCAGCATTTGATTTTCCTCCTACTTCCACGCTGAAAACTTGTTTCCCATGCTTAGACAGATTGCTTTCATGAGGTCTAGAATACAAACTTGTGCTCCCCGTTAGGCCAGATTCCCAAACACTGTCATTTATTGGTCTTTTCTATTACCTGATAAAAGCAGTCGTGACTTGAATTAGTCATGAATTTCTCAAATGACAGTATCTGTTTAGGAGTTAGAGCTCTTAAATTTTGGTCATAATAAAATATACGGTACAGAAATTAGAAGGGAGGAATTTATATTGCAGACTCACAAGTTTATATGAACCTATCCATAACTCAAAGACAAAATAAAAATAGACTCACATATTTCATTTATGTCCCTAGAGGTCTTAAAATAAGCAAACTTTTTTTGTACAGGATATTTCTATGGATAAAGAATTTAAAAATTGCCAAAATACACAGATTTTAGTTTTACTAAAAAATTTTCAATACCATTTATGAAGACAGCTGAGGGAAAAGAAAAGACACCACATTTTGAAGGAGCACATCTTTTATAACTTTATCCTACAGAACTTAACTCCCTTTACGCTGTTTTGCAGGTGTAACATGAAAATAAATGGACATACATTATTAGAGTTGCAAATGGATCACAGAGACTAAGAAAGAAGACATTAAGACAGCATGACTGTCACTGAGTGGTACCAGAAAGATATACATGACCTGTCATAACTAGATTCCATGGTATAATTAATGGTTAAAACTTATTAAGTTTATGACAAAACTGTAAATTTAACAACCTATGTAGGATGGGCCAAGGGCAGGAGTTTTCAAGGAATAAGAATGGTGAGTTTAGATCATCAGCAACAGATTAATGATGGAAATGGAAGTTTTGTCCTAAGGTGCAATAATATTAGTGTTAGTGTTCAAGGAAATAGCTTAATATGTATTTCTTGTCTTTCAAGACAGACAAGAGTTTTGTTGTTGTTGTTGTTGTTGTTGTTGTTAAAGAGAGAGAGCGTGGGGGAAGGGGAGAGGGAGATGGAGAGAGAGAATCTTAAGCAGGCTCCATCCCCAGCACAGAGCCCGACACAGGGCTCCACCTCATGACCCTAGGATCATGACCTGAGGCAAAATCAAGAGTCAGATGCTTAATTGACTGAGCCACTCAGGTGCCCCTGCTTTTTTTTTCTTTTTTAAAGGCTATTAGAAAATAATTTCAATCAGCTAGGAAGGAAAGGTAACAGAAATCAAACTTGGGAGTTACTTTGTGTTAAAATAAAACATCACTATTAAGACCAAAGTGGAGGAACCCCTGGACCTTGAGAAAGGGATGTTCTATATCTACTGCAAACATCCTTTTCTTGGTAAAAGCCCACAAGAGAAGAAGCATTTAAGTTAGAAGATCTAGGTGTTCCTAAATAGACTGCAACAAGAAAAGTGGTGTACACTGAGGAATGCAGGTGGAGTATACGTAGTCAGCACACAAGAATAGAGAGGTTCCTAACCCAAGAATGACTACTTCTAGAAAGCAGACTCACTAAACCACCCCAGATGCTTAAGTAAACACATCATGAGTTCCATACAAAATGCTAGGGAAACAAAAGCAAAAGTGTACTATTGGGACTTCAAGATAAGAAGCACAGCAAAGGAAACAACAAAACTAAAAGGTAAACTACAGAATAGGAGAAGATATTTACGAATGACATATCTGATAAAGGGTCAGTATTCAAAATCTACAAAGAACTTATTAAACTCAACACCCAAAAAAAACAAATAATCCAGTTAAGAAATGGGCGAATATATGAATAGACATTTTTCCAAAGAAGACATCCCGATGGTCAACAGACACACGAAAAAATGCTCATCATCACTCGGCATCAGGGAAATACAAATCAAAACTACAATGGGATACCACCTCACACCAGTCAGAATGGCTAAAATCAACAACACAAGAAACAACTGATGTTGGCGAGGATGCAGAGAAAGGGGAACCCTCTTACACTGTTGGTGGGAATGCAAGTTGGTACTGCCACTCTGGAAAACAGTACGGAGGTTCCTCAAGAAGTTAAAAATAGAGCTACCCTATGGCCCAGCAATTGCACTACTAGGTATTTACCCAAAGGATACAAAAATACCAATTCAAAGGGGCACATGTACCCCAATGTCTATAGCAGCATTATCAATAATAGCCAAATTATGGAAAGAGCCCAAATGTCCATTGACGAATGGATAAATAAGATGTGGGGTGTGTGTGTGTGTGTGTGTGTTGTGTGTGTGTGTGTGTGTGTGAGAGAGAGAGATGGAATATTACTCAGCCATAAAAAAGAATGAAATCTTGCCATTTGCAATGATGTGGAGGTGAATGGAGCTAGAGTGTATTATGCTAAGCGAAATAAGTCAGCCAGAGAAAAACAAATACCATAGGATTTCACTCACATGTAGAATTTAAAACAAAATAGATGGAAAATAGGGGAAAGAAAAAAGAGAGGGAGGCATATAAAAAAGGCTTTTATTTTTTAAGATCTTATTTGAGAGAGAGTGCACAAGCAGGGGGCGGGGGGAGAGGGAGAAGCAGACTCCTCAAGGAGCAGGGAGACCGACTTGGGGCTTGATCCCAAGACCACGGGATCATGACCTGAGCCAAAGGCAAACACTTAACCATTGAGCCACCCAGGCACCCCAAGAGACTCTTAGCTACAGAGAACAAACTGAGGGTTGCTGGAGGGGAGGTGGGGAATGGGCTAGATGGATGATGGGGATTAAGGAGAGCACTTGTGTTGAGCACTGGGTGTTATATGTAAGTGGTGAATCACCAAATTCTACTCCTGAAACTAATATTACAGTAAACTAGAATTTAAATAAAAACTTGAAACATTTAAAATAAATAAAATGCTAAAAAATTTAAAAAAAGAAAGAAAGAAAAAAGGCAAGGAAGGCCATTAGTGTCTAACTAAGCTGCATGCATAAGCCCTAGTTTTCCTGTGCCTTTCAGGAGTATACGCCTAATAGTCTCCTAACCGCTCTACCCTTGCATTAGTCAGGCATGAGCCACCCGGTATTTTTGAAAGTGAGTTTGTGTCTAACTGGAGAGAGGCTTCTAGAGGGTTTGCAAGTTGGAAGGCGGCCTAGTGTAATGCTTACCAAACAAATGAGCTTTGGAGATAATGTCAGGGCTTGAACCAGGGAGCATGGCCATCTAGTGTCTCTGCAACGTTCAGCCTCCTCATCTATGAAGTGGGAAAAGTAAGAGTACCTAAACCTCAGAAGGGGCTGGATACTTATGTGAAATGACATGTGAAAACTCAGCACAGGGCTTAGTATACAGTACCTGCTCCATAAATATTAACTAATGTAACATGCAGCTCATCTATTTTTAAGTATGTGAGCGTGATCTGTAAATAAAATAAGCAAATGATGGTTCTAATGTAGAGTGAAAAGTATGGATAAAAGGAGGTATACATATTCTAAGATTGTACTCTGTCTGCAGTGATGGTGGTGGTAAGAGTCCTAGTACGTACAGTCCATCTCCGTTATGATCAACCTTAAAACCTCAACAGTGCCCAGCATTCAGGAACTGGTGTTTAGTCCACTGCATAAGCCAAATTCATTGTGTGTAATTCATTATGTGTAAAAATGCCACCTTTATGTCACCTCAGGCAGCTCCACCCTACCTTAAAGGAATTTAATAAAAGCACAACACTTAACACTAATTTGTTAAATCTTGGTGATGGGTATATGAATGTGTATAATACATAAATTTGAATATTTCATAAATTTAATGTGAAGAATTAAAGTTGAAAAACTCTTTAGAATGGTCTTTAGCTTTCAGCACCAAGATACATTTCCTTTGGCCAAATTATAACTGAAATTTTTTAAAAGAAGTTGAGATTAAACTGTATTTAAATCCAAAGGGTTTACAAAACAAGAACTCAGAGAGGTTTCTACTTACTAGGGGAAAACGCTTTGGTTAATGATTAGAGATGTTCAATTATTTACTTCAGTTAGAGTCACTAAGTCTGCCTACCATTAGTGAAAACTGCAGCCTAACAGGAATGCACATCACTGAGTTTTACAGTCTGTGAAAAGGAAAATACTGCACAGAGAAGAGAACACTCCAGCGAAAGTGACAAGGTCAAGTTGAAAACCATGCCAGATACTTAATCCCTCAGAATTCACACCCAAATCAGGATTTACTGGTTCAAAATGGAACTAAATTTAGCTGAAGAAAATAGAATTGAACGGCATTCAGTAGATTTACTGAGTACTAGCTCTGTACAAGTTATTAGATCACTTATTAATCACAGTTGAATTATAAGATGTGGGTCACTGAAATCAATATATTCTGTAGAAAAGAGTAAAGGAAAAATTGCAAATAGAAAAATAAGAAAACAACTTGAATCAAAGGACAGAAATACAGTAGCCCAACTTCAAGGACATTGTTAAATGTTTCTATTAGAAGCTTTGGCTTTTTATTTCTGTTTATGATTTCCACATGTGGGGAGGAATGGGTTAGAGGAGAAAATCTAAGCCACCCCCTGAAACTGTCTAAAAACTCGTATACTTTTTTTTTTTCTTCTTAAGTGCCAGAATCACATTATCCTTCTCCAACTTAGATATTCTCTATAAATACTAAAAACATACTATTTAATTTACTATGAATTATACCCCAATGAGTGACCTTTTACATAACTAACCAAAGATCAAGTTTGAACTCTTAACTTTTTTTAAGATTTTATTTATTTATTTGAGAGAGTGAGAGAGCACAAGCAGGGGAGCAGCAGAGGGAGAAGGAGAAGCAGGCTCCCCGATGAGCAAGGAGCCCGATATGGGGCTCAGCCCCAGGACCCTGGGATCATGACCTGAGCCAAAGGCAGACCCTCAATTGATTTAGCCACCCAGGTGGCCCTGAGTTTGAATTCTTAACTCTTGATGGAAGAATTCTTTCTAAAATAATTTTACAACTTAGACAACAGATCAGTTTTCTTAAACTTCAAAATGTATAATTATAATAAAGTAAATATAGAAGTATGAGGTATTGTAATGAATTTGCAAAGTAAGCAAAGCTGTAAAGGGAAGTTTTTTTCAATCACAATGAATTCAGTTTTACTGATTTGATCATAAAATTAGCATAATCTCATATAAGATGTAAACAATGCATACAATGGTAAGGAAAAAAAAAAGAAAAATCCCTATAAATCCCAACAAATACAGGTTACCTCATAGAAGTTTTGGTGTTCAACCTTTTATACATATCCTCTATACTTCAATACACACACACATGCATTTTTTTGACTTGTACTGAATGAAGGCCTATATGCCAATTTCTTTCTTTATGAAGTTTTTAAAAATAAAACGCTATTTTGGTGAGGCTAGGGAGTGTTTGTATTGCTGCCCTGAATCTCTTTCCACACCCTCCCCACCCCCTTAAATAGATTTCTCTGACTCCTAAAAATCTAGGACTTATATATCCTACTTTCATGTTCTCTCAATAAACCTGTTTTAAGATACTTCACTGACAGCACTGAAAGTCTTAGCCTGTCTAGGTCAACTTAGATGAAGAAAACTCCTATCAGTGAAGGGGTGTAAGAAATAGAGGAGATATGTCCAGTACCAGACTACTGTATGTAGGGTAAGGAGAAACAGGGCAGTGGTATCAGGGCCTGGAGCTATTAAACCCACACCATGTAAGCAGTCATCTATTCTGCCAATTTTAAGGGTGTTCCTATCAATTTGCTGAAATAAATTCTATGACATCAAGTAATGAGATTAGAGCTGGATTCACTTAGAGGTGTCTAAATACCACCACCACTTGTAACTTTTATCTTTTTTGGTTACTAAAATTATAATCCCTTCAGAGGATTCTGGGTGGCCAAGCTTGCCACTAGATTTCTCTCAAAATGTTCTAGATTCAAACTCATTAGTCAATGATAACACCTGCATCCTCTAGTTAACAAACTCATTAACCTGAGCATATCTTCCTCAAACTCTGTATCCTCTACCTCTTTTTATTGATGCCCAAAGTACTGGTGTTGACTTTTGTGTTATAGTCAGAAGTTCAGGGAGAAAGATGTCAGTTAATCAATGTTTTATTTCATTATTATACTTTGGAGTTTCAAAAATCCTCAGAGAAGTAATACCAGGACTAGGTATCACTATCTGATTAACACTGATCAAACCAAAGATCCATGTAACAAAGCACTTTTATCTGTTAAAGGCCAATTTTAAAAGACAACAGAAGAATAAAATAATTTGATCACACTGGAGTTGGAAGAGACCTTTGGAAATTTAGTTACAAAATCTTACTGTACAGAGGAGAAACCCAAGCCACAAAGAAGTTCAAAGGCTTGCTTTTCAAGGTAGAAGACAAAAGAAGGCAATGAGAAAAATCATGACAACAACAGACCTATTGGTAGATTCAAGACTCGCTCTCAAGCCAGAGTAGGACTGCTTCTGCCATAATATACTTTCTTTTCAGCCCTTCTCCATGTAGATCAGAAAAAAACCCACAAATTTTACAACCTGGGTTATACTCTTGCAAGGTTTTTAAATTTTTCTCCCTAAAGTAACCTGTGCTTTCATTTCATCAACCCTATAATACTTTGAGATATCATATAACCAAGTCTTATTAGTGGTAATCCCTTACTAATGACATTTTTTAAATGCCCAAAGATGAGGGCCTAACTCAGTAATACATCTCAGATGGAAAAAGAGAAGATAAATCAGGAGAAATCAGAGCTCAGGTCAAGTTAAAAAGACAGATGATGGTGGTAATCAAGGTTCTGCTGGTCAATGATCAGAAAAAATAAGTGTCGGGGGAGGGGAGGGCGCCTGGGTGGCTCAGTCGGTTAAGCGGCTGCCTTCGGGTCACGTCATGATCCCAGAGTCCTGGGATCAAGCCCCGCACCGGGCTCCCACTCAGCGGGGAGCCTGCTTCTCCCTCTCCCACTCCCCCTGCTTGTGTTCCCTCTCTCCCTGTCTCTCTCTGTCAAATAAATAAATAAAATCTTTAAAAAAAAAAAAAAAAGAAGTGTCTAGGGGTAGGGTAGGGAAGTAGTGAACATCTATAGATTAACTGAGTATAGGGCCCCCACCAGAATAAAGTAGCAATCAAGGGAACAAACTGGGATCAACTCAGTTCATCTCAGAAAGGGGGCCAAGGCTGTATGGCAGGCATTATCCAATTGAACCTATAGTTTTATCCCCATGGCTCCAGGAAAGAGGCCTGCTTCTCTCTGCCCTGGTCTCTGGTACATACTGGTTACCAAAGAAAGGCATTTTCTCCCCCATGAGGTCCCAAATGTCATAGCGGTAGAAAGCCTAAATAAGCTTCATACTATAGGAACTTGTAAAGGAAGATTCCTAACACTGATTATTTTAAATATTTTATTAATTCAGTATGTGCTTCAGAGAGACACAATGATTGTGTACTGATAAATAAAGGAGAGAAATCCACATTAACTCCATTTAAGACCTATTGTTCTTTGAATAGTACAATTCTTTAAAGTCTAACAACTTCATAATGAGCATAGTTCCTTACATTTGGGTCAGGGGTAAAGCTGGCAGGAACCTAAAAAGTAATGGCTCAGAGGATTTTCAAGAGCATTAAATGAGTAATGTGCTTAGTACCTGGTCTCAAACATTAGTAAGTGCTATATAAGCATTAGTCATTAATTTTGCTCTTGTGATTAAGACCCTTTGAAAATGTGATTAAAACTACCAAGACTAAGTATATTTATATATATACGGAAAAGCCTTAAAAGGGGGAAGGAGATTATATTCTATTATGCTGCACTGGTGCATTTCTCTACTGAATGAAACAAGTCGTATTTTTGGAAATACAGACAGCTGTATCCCGTATATCAAACTAAAAATGCCATGGCAACCACTGTTCCTAGGCAATTGTAGAATTATGTGTGTGGTTTTCTTTCTATATGATAAATATAAGTGGAAAGTGGCGGGGAAAATCAAATGTTGTGTGACAATCTAGAGAAAAAAAACAAAAAGATTACTTAAAGATTACAAATATGTTCTTTTTACATCAACCTTAATGACTCTGCATAAAACATCTAGGATTAAAACTTATTAAGTGAAACTAAGACCAAATATATTCTTGCACATTTTATAAACATATGACAATCTATCATCTTACCTGCTTATAAACCATGATAAATATTAAAAGGTAAAATTGAGTAAAAAATGAACAATGTCAAATATTTCTTAAAAACAATTAAATCAGCTGTTAAAAAATGAACACACTCTAAGTATTAAATTTCACTTGCATCATACTGGATGGCAAAGTATTTCCATTTCTCAACATTTGAGTGTTTGTCTGCACCAGAATGCAAAATGAGATGAAATAAAAAGTTCAAGATAATTCCTTATTGTGTTAGCCAAAAGCCAATAACCTAAAGAAAATGAGGTACCATTCTAGTAGCCAGGGAAAAGCCGCTTTACTGCTATATACACACATAACTCCAAAGAGCAAAACCATACCAAATGTGCAAAAATAAAGAATTTTCCAAAAGTTTCGGTGGATTCTGTGGGTCAAGATGATCCGCAACTCGTGTCCAACTCTTTCTCCTCTTCTTCAACTGTAAAATCAGCCTTCATAAAAGGCTGATTTGTCAATAATACTAGGACATCCTTTGGCCACAGATTTTATTAAATGTGCTCCTCACAGAAACTTGGTCAGTGAACATGGTACAGATATTGGATTTCTGAACTTAGTTTCAATCCCAGAATTCTAAGTGATTTTCAATTTAAGTCAATGTCATTGCATTTCTGACTTCTGTCATGTGTGAAATAAATGACAATCTGTGTAAATAACTATATAATCTTATTGTAAATAACTGTATGCATTTATACAGTAATACATGCGATATGGTTTAGGTAAAAAAGAGTAGGAACCATCCATTACATATGTTGTTGCATAAATGGCATTTCTAACCTTTAGGCAGAATCATATTCACAGAATGCTCAAAGAGATCGGAGAAAAACTGCCAGAAAATTTCTAATTGGATAGTTTTCTTCTGCAAATGAACATTTCCATAGAAGACAGTATATTCACCTTTATAAGGAACAGGACACAAGGCTTGAAATGTAAACGAGTACACAGAAATTTAGGGACATGAAAAAAAAACAACACGATAGCAATGACAGTAAACTATGTATTCTTTAAAATGTATTCTTTAGGTGGATCAAATAATTTTATTTGCAAAACTGTCCCAAAAAAGCAGGTTAGGATAAATTATTTTACTGACTTGGATTTTTATTGAATCCTCTTTGGAAACTACACAATCAGTTGCCAAAATTAGCTCAGAAAACCAACAGCCTTTTATGTGAAGAGTTTCAGTTTAAGCTCCAAAATCACTATCCAATACTTTAATTTGCTAGTATGGAGAAATGCCTCACAGAAATGAGATCAATTATTAAATACTGACAGCCAAAAAGCATAAAATAGACGTGGTGAACAAAATTTTTTTACAAGCTACAGGTAGACTGACTTATCTGTAAGCCCATGTAAGGCAAACAGAATATCAACGACTACTTGAGAGGATACTAACATGAAGTGAAAGCTCAAAATGAAGAAAACTGCATTAATTAGAAATCACTTTGTTATGCATTACTGTTATTTATCTCTCTAGCTCTATTTTCTGACACTTCACACACAAGAGATAAGCATTTGCTATTTCTAATATAATGTAACTATTTCCATTATTTTCTTTCTGCTCTATTAAAGGATGCTTTGGTGGGGGAAAGTGTAAAAATCAGACTGTTGTAGGTCTGTTAAACAGCGCACCCTTGTGGCTTATTCTGACTCCTGAACAATAAAAATCTCTAGGATAAGAATATATCCAAAATTCTTCAGGGATTTGAAAATAATTTTTTTCCAGATACTTTTTCCCAGTCTACTACTTTCAATCATCAAAAACAGTGCCTTTTTAAAGCTTCAAATTCAAAACTAAGTTGTTTAATATAAAATGTCTATAGTAATAATGACTATTTTTTTTATCTTAAACATAAAACAAACAGTAGAGGGGCACCTGGGTGGCTCAGTCAGTTAAGCGACTGACACTTGACTTCGGCTCAGGTCGTGATCTCCAGATCGTGAGATCCAGCCCCACATCAGGCTCCAAGCTGGGCGTGGAGCCTGCTTAAAATCTCTCTCTCCTGCTCCCTCTCTTCCCCCACTCCCCCCAGGCTTGTGCGCACACTCACGCTCGGGTGCGCACACTCTCTCTCTCGAAAAAAAAAAAAAAAAAAAGATAAATATGTGAGGTGATGGATGTGTTAATTAACCAGATGGCAGGAATTCTTTCACAATGTATATGTATTTCAAATCACCACAATGTACACTTTAAATATCTTATAGTTTTCTCTGCCAATTATACCTCAACAAAGCTGAAAAGAAAGAAACAAAAGTAGAACTGCCCCCCCCCCCCATTTTGATCAGTTTGTAGAGGGCCTTGAATGCCTCAAAAATACCTGCCAGTTATCAAAGTTCCTGAACTGGGAAGACAAGTTAAGTACTGGTCTTCTCCTTACTCCACACCCTGGATTTCCCTAAGGCATGACTACAGAAGAAGGAAAGAAGGGGACAAGGAAAGACAAGGAAGGGAGACTGAATGAAGGACTCACTAATTGGACGCAAAAATAAAAAGAAAACACACTGAAAATTATCCTGAGCTTTTAAATCTGGGAGAACAAAAATAAGCTTGATTTTCTATCATCATGATTGAAATCATGATGATTGAAATCATCAATCAAATGCTGATTTCCAGGTAGTGATGAGTAAATAAGTAACCATGACTTCAGTCTGCAACTGGAATAAAATATTGGGATTGGAATTACAAAGTTGATATACTGGTTTCCCAGGGCTGCTGTAACAACTTACCAGGACCGAGTGGCTTAAAACAACAGAAGTTTATTCTTTCACAGTTCTGGAAGCCAGAAGTCTGAAATCGAGCTGTTGGCAGGGCCATAGCTCTCTGAAAGTACGATGGGAAAATCCTTCCTTGTCTCTTCCAGCTTCTGGTGGCTTCTAGAATTCCCTGGCTTATGGCAGCATAACTGCAATCTCTGCCTGCGTTAGCACATGACCTCCTCCTTTCTATCTCTGTGCATGTGCCTCCCCACTTACAAGAACAGCAGTCTTTGGATCTGGGCCCAGCCTAAAGTCCACAATGATCTTATCTCTAGATCCTTGACTTGAACATATCTTTTGGGGGGGACACTATTCATACCACTACAGTTGAGAACTCAACAAAGAACACATCTTCTCTGAAAGAGTATAGTAAATGTAGGCTAAGACCATGGATTCAGGTACCTCCAAATTTAGAAAACAGGTAAAGGAAGTGGGGGCAAGAAAAAAAGAGAGCTGAAATATAAAAAAAAGAATCAGGACCAAGGAAGAGAGAAAAATCAAGACCAAAGGGGTGATTTAGCACATCAAATATGGTGAAGAAGTTAAGGAAATAAGTGCAGAGATGCCTAGGAAAGCATGAGTTCACATGCACACAAGCACACACGCACACACACACACCCCGAACCATGGCTTACTTGTTAAGGATTTTTATAATGAAGAAATAAAAAATGGTTCTTCAGCTTCTCTAGGGAGGAACAAATAATTCTGGGTCCTACTTAACAATACATCAAAGAACTACCCAGATGTCCAGATCAAAAGAAAAAAATAATTGGAAAATTATATAAAGATGTCCAGTTTGCCAAAGGCAACATACAAAAAAAAAAAAAAAGATTACTTAACATGGGAGCATCAACTGGTCATGGAGCAGAGGGTGAGAATCAAAAGAAATGGCTTTTGGTGAGGCCACTAGAAACACAGTCTAGAATTTTAAGAAGCAGACTATTTATTGGACAATGTAGACCTCTTCAGGTCCAAGCACAGAGGAAGTTTACTACAATGCATGAGGTCACCGGGTGACCAGGAGCTAAGATTTATTTCTACATAAAGAAAAGACAGACTTTGGTAATTAAAAATTTAAAACAATCCTGAAAGTGCTACCTTTTAAATGACTTACTATGAAGAAATGCAAAGGAGTTAAACCCACAAAATGAAGTCTTTGGAGACCCTGACTTGGCCTCTGCTTATCTCATTCAATTTCAGTCTCTGATTCTTGTTCATGCCCAGGCATGCCATAGTCTTCACATTCCGTGTCTTTGAACATGGTTCCTGTTGCCTAAGGTACTCCCACACAGATGCTAATACTAAATCTAAGAATCGCCTCTTCTGTAACACTTCACCCAACTACCAAGTAGTTACTTTGGAAAACTTTGTAGCAAATGATTCTATCATTTGAAAATATAACTATCCTCCTGATTTTTAAGGTGAGACTTTATACCAGGGACATTAGACAAGAAAATTTTATTTCTATAAGAAGACAGCTTAATAGATGATTTTTCAAATAACTACTGAGTTTAAGCATTTTTTTGTTCATTTCTACCCTGGTTGCTATTTTCTTTTTTTAAGATTTTATTTGAGACAGAGAGTGTGCGAGAGTGAGCAAACGAGAGAGAGAGACAGCATGAGCATGGGGGGGTACGGGGGGCAGGCAGAGGAAGAAGCAGACTCTCTGCTGAGCCGGGAGCCTGAGAAGGCAGACGCTTAACTTACTGAGCCACCCAGCCACCTTGCTATTTACTTTCTAAAGGCATATATGATAGTTTATAAACTACAATTCAAAACTATAGTTAAGGGGTGCCTGGGTGGCTCAGTCGTTAAGCGTCTGCCTTCGGCTCAGGTCATGATCCCAGGGTCCTAGGATCAGGCCCTGCATTGGGCTCCCTGCTCGGCGGGGAGCCTGCTTCTCTCTCTCCCACTCCCCCTGCTTGTGTTCCCTCTCTAGCTGTCTGTCAAATAAATAAATAAAATCTTAAAAAAAAAAAAAAAACTATAGTTAAAAATATTTAAAGTTAAGAAAACAAAGAAATGTTTATTAGTTGGTTGGGAGGCATTAGTTTACTTAAGCATTTAGTTTACTGAACTTCCAAGGGGAAATAAAAACCCTTCAAGTAGATACAAGAAAACTTCTCAGTGTCTCAAATATCTCAAAATAAAATTTGCTCTCAAAGTTACTTGAATAATTTGTCTGATTACAAGCAACAAAATATATAGTCTCATGTTTAATCACATTTACTTAAAACTTCATTTACAGTCCACATGAAAAAAGCAAAGAATGTACACATTTTATAGGCATGAAAAGTAGTTTGCAAATGGATTTCCACAAAACAACATAATCCAGGGAAATGTGGTAGTACACAGAAGCAATAGTAAGTCATTATGGGGAAAAGACATACCCAGAACCCTGCTTTGAACATAAGAGTATATAAAAGTAACTGCAATATATTCTATATAAAAAGACTTTTTTTTTTTTTTTTTAAACTATAGAGTGTCTATGTACCAACAAGACACCCGGATTTCCCTGTGAGAATCCCAGAGTCAGGTCAAGAAGATACATCTAGTTAAAAACCCATGAATGCAACATAAAGACTTTGGTGCCATGAAAAAAAAAGTTCAAAATTGAGTATATGCATTCCCAATACATGCATCAAGCAAGCACCTCTGGTTGGGCCTTAGTAAGCCAGGACTTTAAGGTTTATGGGTGATTTATTTGCTTGAAGATAAAAGTTACTTAAAATTGACACATTTATTCTTTACTGCATCACAGAACCATACATATGTAATCTCTTCCCAGTGCCAATGTTATCAATAACAAGTTATTCATCTTATTACATATTAGTGACTGTTACTGATCTTACTAGCAGTCTATGTGGAAAAGGCCAAGAGGAAAAAGAGATGGTCCTCTGCCCCATCCTAAAAACACAAAACGAAACACAATTATGTACCTTCTCTGTTTCGTCCACACTCAAGGATTTCACTACACAAGAAGCTGGCCTCTCCTGGATGTGAGCAAGGTCCCGGGGGGCGCTCTGAGACCCTGGCATTGGAGGCAGCGGGGCCCGTCTCTTCTTGGGTGCATCCGATGGCAGGGTGTTTGAAATATATGGCTTGGAAATGGTATTGGACCTTGTAAAAGTTGGGCGATGCTTATTTACTAGAGGAGTTGCAGGGGCACTTGCAGTCTAATAAAGAATGAAAAGGCAAAACCTAGAGGTCATTTCAAGATAAAAAAGCACATGCAATTAAAAACAGATGAGAAGAATCTTATAAAATATTACATAAGAAAATACTCGCCTGTTCCCGCTTTTTCTTACTGCGCTGAAAAAAGCTGAAAAACCCTTTATTTTCTTTCTCCTTCATAATGTCTAGGTTTTGTGATACTTGGCAGGATTCTAAAATAGAAGAAAAGCCTCTTACTTTTGTACATGGAATTGTAGATTTACCTCCAAGTTTTCCCTCAGTTTCTTTCCCTTGAAAAATTTATACAATGATGAAAGCTACTAATTATGGTCTACTATGAACCATGCACTCCGCTAGGCATCTTATATCTTATTTAATTCTCAAAGCAACAAGGAAGTTTTGTATTATTGTTCCTATTTCACAGCAGAGCAATCTGAAGATTAAAGAAACGAATATACATACTTGGGGCCAACCATCAAGCAATGACAGAGATAGGACAGAAACTCAATTCTTTGTGACTCAGGGTCTGTTCTATCCATAATTACCAACATTTCAGAAGTAAAATGGACACTTTGAATTAAATGAGATATGAAGCTATCAACAGTTTGTCCCTTTATTTTGAATTTTTATTTTGTCACAGAGCTAAACAATTATGAAATATTTTATTCTCTAAAGCATGATTCACTATAATTACTTAGTACTTTATTAAGTGTTTCCAAAAGATTATTTCTTCAATACGATGTTTCCCAACTAGGTGGCAATCTTGCCCCACCCCCATTCCGGAGAACACTGGACAATGTCTGGGGACAATTCTGATTGTCACAACTAGGGGTAGGGCAGGAGAATGTGCTACCAGCATCTACTGGGTAGAGGCCGGTGATGATGCTGAACACAATACAATGCACAAGATAGCCCCCCCAACAAAAAAGGATCATCCAAGCCCAAATGTCAATAGTGTCAAAGTTAAGAAACCACATTTTAATCAGAATGGCAAACGTCAACCTCATGATTACATATTAACATTCCATTTTCCAAAAAGTATTTCCTAATGTCAACTGAAAAGGCCTACAAACAATGACAAGTCCAGTGGTGCTGAGTAGCCCTGGCCCAGATGGTCTCTAAACACCTTTTCCCACTAAAAAGGGACCACGATTGCGTAAGAATGGCTGATTCTTTGTCCACACCAAGGATTGTAAAGATGAGTCTGGAATATCTAATTATAGCAGAGAGAAAGAAATCAGAGTCCACTGGGATCATTTTAAAAGGGCACAGGAATCAATCAGATATGGTTTTTACTGGCCAAGGTCAGGACAGTTTGGGCATCATAGAACTACTTAATAAATGGAAACATTTTGCATATGTTTAATTCCATGACTTGTAGTGATGCTGAAAAAATAACTGACCCTTACTGTTTACCTCTATGTACTGCTAATGAACCAGTCTGTTATTTTAAAAACTGAGGAAGGGGGACGCCTGGGTGGCTGAATCCGTTAAGCGTCTGACTCTTGGTTTTGGGTCTCAGGGTCCTGAGATCAAGCCCCAAATCGAGCCCACCATTGGGCTCTGCACTCAGCAGGGAGTCTGCTTCAGATGGTCTCCCTCGCCCATCTGCCCCTCCCCCACCCCACCCACACTCACTCTCTCTAAAATACATAAATAAATAAAATCTTAAAAAAAATTCTCTATATAAATAAATAAATACTGATGAAGGAAAAGAATCACACTTTTTTCCTGCCTCTTCTGAATGAATTCTACCTAGGTAGACAAGTAGCTGAATGGGGAAATTTGCTGTTTCTGAAATATCTCAATTTATAAAGGCATATTTGCAGATAATGATTATTTTCCAACTCCTAATCAAGATCCAGGCAAGTATTATTGATAGCTAACATCAAAAAAGATAACTTGTGGGGTGCATGGCTGGCTCAGTTGGTAGGGCAAGCAACTCTTGATCTTGTGGTCATGAGTTTGAGCCCCACATTGGGTGCAGAGATATGTACATACATACATATATAAATATAACTTGCTATTACATGGCTGCTAATGGAAATATATAATACCACCTATGAAGTATTCTTGCTGAAAATATCTCACCCAAATCTGATCAAGTCTCTAGATTCAACAATCAATTTACAAGAAATAGAGACAATCGAGAAACATATTAAATGGCACCACAGGATGCAATCCACAAAATTCTGAATGTGGGAAATTCGGTAAGATAAAAGACCCAGTTTCTTCAACAAATGAAATACAAATTTAAAAAAAAAAGACAGAAAGAGAGAAACAAGGAGTGGGGAATATATCAATTTTGAAAACATTTCTACTAAAGAGCATATATGTGTTTTATATAAATCACAATATAATTTCAGTGATATTGGAAACAAAGTACTGTATATTGAAATTTATGGGATATGTCTAAAGCAGCACTTAGAGGTAAATGTATGGTCTTAAATACATTTAAATCTTAAATATATACCCCTTTTTTAGGACTGCATGTACAGTCTTTTTGTTTAAAAAAATGTTTAAAAATTAAATAAATTATGACAAAATAGGGGCTCCTCCAGGAAAGCAAAGATTGTTAATGCCAGTAAGTATATCAATGCAATATGCCTCAATAACACAATAAAGAAGAATATTTCACAAATTAAAACTTCATAAATCTGATGCTTTAAATTTTAAATAAGCAGTATGCATTCTGTACAATGAGTTTACTGACAATACTAACTAATGATGAACATGTGGATAGCACTTTATGGTTACAGATTTTTTCACATGCCTAATTTCTTTCCTAGAACAATCCAAAGAGGATTATCAGAAATTATCACAAGTTATCATTCTGAGTCCTTTTTCTAAGTTAGGGAATGTAAAGAAATGGAAGCAGATAGTATTGTCCCATTATACATCTGAAGCCCTGGTGACCACAGTTTAAATAACTTGCACCAAGACATACAGGCATTAAGTGGTAAAATTCAATATAATATCTACTCATCAATGATATATAATACCTTTGGCTTTCCCCTTTTTTTTTTTAAGAAATGTTATTTCATGGGGCGCCTGGGTGGCTCAGTTGGTTAAGCGACTGCCTTCAGCTCAGGTCATGATCCTGGAGTCCCGGGATTGAGTCCCGCATTGGGCTCCCTGCTCGGCAGGGAGTCTGCTTCTCCCTCTGACCCTCCCCCTCTCATGCTCTCTATCTCTCATTCTCTCTCTCTCAAATAAATAAATAAAAATCTTAAAAAAAAAAAAGAAATGTTATTTCATTTTAAGATGAAGACTAACTGAATGTAGGTATTTCACATGGTAGTACAGTGCAATACATATAAGCAAAGTTATTTTTGGTAAAGCAATTTCCAGGCACCCTGTCATCCTCCATACTAGTTAAGCTAAGTCACTTACAGCTCTATGGCAGAGATCACCAGAAGTCAGAGTTAAACACTAAGAAACACAAGGGCTTGAGCTTACTAGAAAACAACTCAAATTTATAGTTTCCTGTTTCCAGAAGAGAGGCTATAAGTAACTGCATACAAAGTACTAAGACTTCTGATAATATTAGACAAAATAAGGAGGCAGAGGCATTTACAGCATTTGGATTGATCTTGTAGATTATGACACCGTAAAAGGAGCTTTCTTAATTTTCTTATCCAATCTCGTAAGGTTACATTCACAACATTTAGTACTCTAAATAAATACATACTTTCTTGGCTGGAAGGGTTATTACAAACCAATGCATTCAACACCTTCAAAATGAGGCCAATAAGATTATGGAATTTGCTTTGAGTAATGTATATAGAGAATGGCAATGGTAGGAGCAAAAGCCAAGTACAAGTGCCAGGATGTTGCTACTGGAAAAAAAGCACAGAGACCACTTTTTCCAATCTGTTATTATAGAAGTGGAAAGTGTGATGCAGACAGATAAAAAGCTATTTGCCCTATCGGCTTGCTAAATGAGTTTGACAGCTAATGCAGTTTCAGAATTAAAACATCTATCTTCTGATTATTAGCCAGTATATACTTTATGAACATAACAATTTCCAGCTCCTTTGATTAACCTAGCCTTCATGAATCAAGCCACTAATAATAAATAATCACACTATTACTCATATAGACTTATTGTGTTATGGGAAAATTGGCAGTGGTAAAGAAAGAAGATTCCAATAACACATAATGTGTATAGTTTATTGTTTGTTTTTTTTTTTAGTAGAGTGGTAATTATTATAGTAATCAATTATCTGAGCTTATCCTTTTTTAATGGAGGAAAAAGGCTTCCAGACTTTATTATTATTGGCTAATTTTTAATAAAGTTAAATTCCCATTATAAAGTTCTGTAATATAAAGAAAAAAAGGATGAAAAAAGTCATCCACAGCCCTACCACCCAAGGTAACCAGTATTAAAATTTTTTATGTACTTCCTTTCAGAAATTTTACGTAAAAATTTTTTTACACTGTATTAAACACACTTAAATGGTTTAAAAGCTAGCATAAGCATTTTCCATGTTATTATAAAATATTCACAATTTAACGCTGCAATAATTTCCTATGATGAATATACCCTGATTACTCTGAATAACTGTACAATGTAAATAATCTGAGATCCTTCCATGGTACCACCAAACTATCAGGAACTATACTTAAAGAACCCAGCAAAATCATTTTTTCTTGTCTGAGAGTCAAAAATATGTTTCTTGGGCGCCTGGGTGGCTCAGTCAGTTAAACATCTACCTTCAGCTCAGGTCATGATCCCAGGGTCCTGGGATCAAGCCCCACACCAGGGTCCCTGCTCAGCGGGGAGCCTGCTTCTCCCTCTCCCTGTGCCTCTTCCCTCTGCTCATGCTCTCTCTCTCTCAAATAAATCTTTAAAAAAATGTTTTTCACATTCTTAGGATGATATTTTTAATCAACTATTGAAATATTATTACTGTATTAATTTCAGAAATCAAGAGGGAGGGCTTATAAATTATTTTTCAGGAAATAAAAGCCAAAGGTTTTCTTACAGAATGTACACATTAGTAATGTTAAGAAAACAGGTAAAATTAGAAGCTTATTTTCAATTTATCCAATAAAAGTAGAAATTTCATGTTACAATTTTTTCTACTGATTCATATGTCTTACCTTGTAAAGATGATTTATTGAAGGCAGTAACAGAAGTGGCTACAGAAGGAGGGGGTAAAAGAGGGTAAATTGACTGTAAAGATGATGTTTATTCAAGTATAAAACATCACTGAGTTGAAATAGCTGTCTATGGATTATATAAATCCACAATTTCAGGATAAAGTTTGAAGGGCTCAATGCACAAAGGATGTAGTAAGTAATCCTTCACTAAACCTTTTTTCTAATAAAACAGATTCATACTGAATAAATAAGCTTGCAGTTGTCTAATTAGCATCGAAACAAACATTATCTAAGATCTCCAAATTTTAATACACTCAGTTATTTCTATAGATTAATACTGCAAGCTATTTTTATTTAAAAATTTTTGGAGTTAGATTTATTTTATAAGCTAGTTGATTTTGGGTGAACCTAGAAAAAAATTTGTCAAGAAACTTAGAAATTTGAATGACAATTAAGACTCAGACAAAACCATGGTGAGTCTACAGTAATTCACACTTGATTAAAACAACAATGAATTTAAATGTAAACCTTTATTTTCTGTTTAAATCTTACAGCCACAAAGAATTAAGTTAAATCCCACCAAAAATATTCATAGATTGATGGAAAAGTGTAAAAAGTGAATGACAACTAAGAAAGACAAGTTTTTATTCTAATTTCAAAAACTGAAATCAAGTTGAATTTTATTACATTTCATTGCCTCTTATTCTCAATGACACGTATTGACTTCTATTTATAGGATCCATTAACTCACCATTATGAACTTCAGAAACCCTACACATAAATACAATACATGCTTTTATATGCACATCCTGTCAAATGAATAAAACAAAAAGTCTTACTTACCTCTGCTGACATCCATGGCATATAATTCTCTTAGTCCCAGGTCGTTAAGAGATTTTGTCAAATCAAGGGGCTCCTGAGATAGATAATCTTTCAACAACAGTGTATGCAGTGGATCAAACTCACATTTGCTGCATATAATGGGGGCAAGTTCTTGGAGTGGTGCATGAGGGCTAACTCTCACTATTGTCTTCTGTGTTTTCTTAAAATTGATCACTACTCTCACAGTTTTCTGAAACACAGATTAAAACCATAGTTATTACCATAATTTATTTACTAAAACCTTCTACAATGATGTCTACAATAAGAGATCAATCTACAATAAACAGTATTTTTCTATTTTGGTGTGAAATTATTATTTTTCTTTCCTGAAGCATATTCTTTCATTATTTCTAAGAATATGAAATAATTTGATTAAATAATCTAGATTAAATCCATAATCCCTGTAAGGTATTAGATTTTAAATCTAAAAGGGAACATAAAAGCCTCATATCTGATACTACTGATATTTCTGTTTGTTCCCTAAAATATTTATTATAAAATGAGCAAATGCCCATAATAATACAGAGTTATACATGTTCTATTTTATGCTTCAGTTGAGGAATATTTATCTAATGGTTTGTTGTCTCGATGAAAAAAAGAGTATTTTGGTTAAAATATAAAATTTTTGTGCTTCTCTCTATTGAAAAGAAGATAAATGAGATAACCCATATAAAAAAACTTAGCATAGTGTCTGGCACATAGTAAACGATCAACAAATAAACATTAGCTATTGTGATTACCTATTGTCTCTATTATTTGACAATACTTTGGCTAATTTTAATATATTAGTAAAGACTATTAAGATAACCCTGATTTAGATATCTAGTACTAATTAAAATTATTGAGAGGATTTTAAACATATCATTTTAATGTAATTAACTCTTATATACAAATGGAACTTAGAAACATGTTACCATGCTAAGCGAAATCTACAGGGTGCAGATCCTTAAAGCTTAACATGTATTCATTAAACTAAAACACCATGTATAATCCCATGCTGTAAAATAAATACTACTGCCACCTAGATACATATGTACCTAGATGGGTAATAGCCCAATATCCTAATTAATTCTTAATATCAGTATTTTGTAGATAAGAATTCTTAACTTTATAAAAAGCTGCATAACAATATGAAGAAAATATGAGAATATATACCCTCAAGCCATGTAAATAAACTATTAATTTAATATACTGGCCTTTATATATTTCCTGAAGTTAAAAAAGTTGACATTCCTAATGAAAAAAAAATTTTTTTTTTTTAAAGATTTATTTATTTTTATTTATTTGACAGGGAGAGACAGCGAGAGAGGGAACACAAGCAGGCAGAGTGGGAGAGGGAGAAGCAGGCTTCCCGCTGAGCAGGGAGCCCGATGTGGGCCTCGATCCCAGGACCCTGGGATATGACCTGAGTCGAAGGCAGACGCTTAACGACTGAGCCACCCAGGCGCCCTGAAAAAATATTTCTTGAAACCCATAAAATTCTACCTCTATAGCTTATAGAAACAGAACAATTTTATAAATAATTGATATTAGAATGATTGTGGTTAAAAATTTTTGAAAAAAATATTTTTTGCTTAATTCATATATTACAGAAAACTGAGTCATTATATAGCTTGAATTAACAATTTAGAATAAGTTAGAACCACCACTTACCAAGTATAGAGAAGCCAAAAAATATTTTAATAAATTCTTAAATAAATTCTCATTAAAAGATTCTAAAACCTTCCTCTAAATAAAAAATCTTTCTGGGGCACCTGAGCAGCTCAGTTGGTTAAGTGTATGATTCTTGATTTTGGCTAGGTCATATCTCAGGATCGTGAGATCAAGCTCCACATAAGGCTCTGCTGTTAGTGAAGAGTCTGCTTCTCTCCCTCTCTCTCTCTCTCCCTCTCCCCCTGCCCCAACTTGTGCACTCATGCTCTCTAATAAATAAATCTTTAAAAAAAAAAACTTTTTAAAAGAGTAAGTTAAAATGTAGATCATTTAAATTGTCAGATTCTGATATGGTCCTATAGATCACTTTAGAGTGTCTAAAATCAAAAGTATTCCCCAAATTCTAGTTAATCCAAAGATTGATAACCAAATGAATCCTAAACAAAGTGGCCAAGGCAAGCAAAATAGCCATGTTCACATCAAATTTAACCAGGAAAGTCCATTTTTATTTCATTTGAAATGAATATAAGCTGCAGATAATGACTGAAAAATCAATTTAGTATTTTTGCCAGAAGACATCAAAATCACAGTGACATTCTTACCTCTGGTATTATAGGCGTAGGCTTTTTCTTATCCAAAATTTTTGGCTTTAAAATGACTTTCTCCACCTCCAACATTCCTATTGGTGTGTTTGGCTTAAATTTAATGGGGTTATTTTCAGATGACTGCAGATCAATTGTGTAACTGGATGGATTTAAGTGATACTGTGCACAGAGGAATATCAACAAGTCCATCATGGGTTTACTGTAAAACAGAAGTAATACTGATCATAAAAGTCCATAAAACAATTTCATTAAGTTTAAAGTTACTGTTCTTAGCATTTTTCTTAGGGCCTTTTTGTTTTCAGCAGATAAAACAAGGCTATAAAATAGTATGTGTGAAAGTAACTTAAAAATCTAGCTACAAGATCATTTTTTCCCCCACTGCAGGAGGAGATATATACATGGTAGCCTGGGCCCTGGACTCCAAGTATCTAACTAAGTGGACAGAATTATAATAGTTAAAAAGTCCTGACTGGTATTCAAACAGCTTAGATCCTAGTGTTGGTTTAATTATCTGTATTTTTTATCTGCCAAGTTGTCATCCTATTATTATAAATTTTAAGAAAAGTCCTTTCCTTACCCAAGAGCACTTAGTTCAGCAAATGCTCTCCTTTACAGTATTTTGAATACCAGCAGTCTTTGGCTTATAAACTGGTTATATTCCAAAGATCGCATAAAAATGAAGCATTAAGAACCACCACCACCCTGGAGCACATGGCTGGCTCAGTCTGTAGAGCATGGGACTCTTGATCTTGGTGTCATGAGATCAAGCACTGCTTTGGGTGTTAAAAAAAAAAAAAAAGAACAAACAAACGAACTACCACCACTCTTTGGGCTTTAGAAAGCACAGTGAGTATCTACAGAAGGAAGCCCACAAACTTCTCAAGTATAGATTTCTTAATTCATTCAAAGGACATTTAATATTTTCTAGGCCCTTGGAGACACAATAAAGTGTTATGCTCTCAGAGATCTACACTACTAGATAGACTAGGCCAACTGTCAGCAAACTATAATCTGCAGGTCAAAATGGGCCCATGCCTTATATTTTGTAAATAGTTTTATTGGAACACAACCATGCTCATTTGTTTACATACTATCTAGGGCTGCTTGTGTGTTACAACAGCAGATCTGAGTAGATGTGATGAAAACTGAATGGTCCACAAAGCCTAACATATTTACTATCTGGTCCTTGACAGAAAAACATTATGGGCACTTGTGCTCCGACAATTAAAAAGTAACCAAGTAAATGTATAATATCAAATAGTGATTAAGTGTTAAATTCCATTCACACCCACAACAGAACAATGTGGTCTCTGAGTCTTTCTTAATTGTTAGCCCTTAAGAAAAGAACACTAAAAAATATTCTGTGGTATGTGCTTTCCTCAAATGTCTGGTGATCTTAAGCTGTTAGTTCATATTCAAGACTGAGGCACTAAAAATACTCTGTAAAAGTCCTATTTTCATGAATTAAGGTATAGGTTGATGGGCTTCATTTGATGGTAATCAGGTGGCCAGTTTTTTTTTTCCCATGGGGAAATATAAATGTCGGTAAAAAATTCTCCAGTTTCTTGACTACATAATATGAACCTAGCTACTGGCTTTCAGGAACTTGACAGGGAAATGAGGATAGGAATCTCACCATTCAGTATGATATTTTTAATTTAGTACATCTGTTTTCATATGCACCTCATCCCTACTTTCTTAAGTGGAGTTCCCTGATCTGTAGCCTCTCTGGTTTAGCTTTTCCACAGAGGCAGTCTCCTCCTGGAAGAGGGTTAGTTGTCTGACATTGTGTGGCCTTGAGATTAAATAACACTTTATATGGATCCTCAAACCATCGCCTGTGTTCACCCACCTACCTCACCCTCGAATTCTGTGGCTGTTGCCCATCCCTTAACATCTCTTCTCCTCTCCCACCTACAAGTAGCACCCCACTATACATATATCAAGAAAAATAATAAAAACCTAAGTGCCTCAGTTAAAAAAAAAAAATGTTCTCTGGAATATGTTTCAAAATATGTTCCCTATATCGTTATTAGATGCTTCCACAATAATAATTTACGAGTTTTATGTCCTCTTGAGCTATTTAGTATGCTCATATGTAAATTTGTCTATAATCGCCCAAATTTTGGCATTGAGTAATAGATACTAAATTTCATCCACATCAAGACTAGCATAATGGTATTATTCAAGTTTATTTTTTGGTAACAAAAAATAAAAATTTTTAAAAATTTGATGCTACATACAAATTCTTGACTTGGAAATGGTACCACCTTTCTCTGATAGTAAATAAAGTTAAAAAAGATTAGGTAATGTCTAGGTAAATACAACTATGAATAAATGGTGATATGTTCGGATTGTATTTCTCTCTACACATATAAATGTGCCAAGTAATAAATGTAAAAACCACTAACGCTTATACTTTAAACATCTTTTACCTCTTAAATGTACATTCTTTAGAATCTCTGCCAGAAAAACACAAGTTAACAAGATAAAAATATTTATTAGTGCTACCATTTTTCATCTCCCTATGTACAAAAATATAAACATTTAAGGAAAAAGATATTTTCCATTTTTAAAAGGTAAGAATTTAACACTCTTTATATACACTTATTTAACCTTTTTGATATGTCTTAATGAAGTATTGTATTTTTATCTGTGACATTAGTTTTCTAACTTAATAAAAGAAGTGCATAATGGGCCAACAATATTATAATAATGGCCTATTCCTTCAGTCAGTTTGGTCATCTATAATCTTTGCATACAATATCAGACTTCATGGCAAAAAGGCTGCATGCTGATAGACCTACATCATGCCTTTTGAACTCAACACCACCTAAATATTTTCTAATAAAAATGTCTCTTTAAGCATCAACTAAAAATCATAGAACTGGTTTATGACTTTACTCTTTGATTCATTCTATAATTCTGTTTAATTCTTTGTTCAATAATTCCAGAAGCCAATTCTCTCTTGAAAATATTCCTATATCCCAACAGACAAATCCAACAGACCAGAAAGTTCTATAAATGCAGATGGGAATTTAATACTACATATGATAAAGGTATCCCAAATTTCTGGGGAAAGAATTGAATTTTCGGGGCGCCTGGGTGGCTCAGTTGGTTGAGCGACTGCCTTCAGCTCAGGTCATGATCCTGGAGTCCCTGGATCGAGTCCCACATGGGGCTCCCTGCTCAGCGGGGAGTCTGCTTCTCCCTCTGACCCTCCCCCCCTCATGTGCTCTCTCTCTCAAATAAATAAATAAAAAATCTTTAAAAAAAAGAGTTGAATTTTCAACAAAGGGTATGAAAAACTGACTGGCCATCTGATAAATAAAATGTATGTATCCATCTTATGCCTTACACTAAAGTAAATGCTAAGTGGACCAGACACATAAATACTGGGATATTACTCTGGGGGGCGGGTGGCAGAATAGGAATCCATCTCTATATAGTTTATTACGTTCTAGAGCAGGGCTGTTTAATTGTTCTGCAATATGTAAATTTTCCATATCTGGGCTGATACAGTGGCCACCTCACCACAGGTGGCTATTAGGCACTTGAAATACATTGACAAAGTGGACTGACAAACTGAATTTTTCATTTAAACTCAATTTAAATAACCACATGTAGTAAGTGGCCACCGTATTGGCCAGAGTAGTTCTGGTACATTGGTTTCTAAAACTGTGATTCATGGAGCAGCAACATCAGCATCTCTAGGACCTTGTTGAAATACAAATTCTCAAGCCCTAGTCCAATCACTGAATCAGAAACTCTGAGAGTGGGCCACAGCAGTATGTGCTTTGACAAGCATTCCAGCCAATTCTCATGCACATGCTACAGTTTCCCAACCTGCGATCAAAAGAGGATACAGAAACAAGTAAAATATAGAGTATATCAGACAATGATAAATGCTATGATGAAAAATAAGATAACAAAGGAGGTTAGGAAATGTTCTAAGTGGAAAAAAAAAAAAATGACATTAGAACAGAGAGCTGAATGGAATGGGTTAACTGGAATAAGAACATTCCAGGCAGAGTTGACATGTTGCAAAGGACCTGAGGCAGTAGTGGGCTCTACATGTTTAAGGGAAAATAGGAAGCAGTCTGCTGGGGTGAAAGTGGTAGACTGAAACTGGAGTGACTTGGGATTTTACCAAGTGAGAGAGAAAACCACTGGAGTTCTGAGGAGCAATGGGGTCTACTTTACATCTAAAAGGATTATATGCTGATTGTTGTATTCATTTTTTGACTTGAGAAAAAGGCATGTTTTATTTTTAAAGTAAAACTAAAAAGCAAATGTAAATAATAGGGGTTATACATGATTTAAGAAGCCACTGTCTGTATTTATTTATTTATTTATTTATTTAGTGTGGCTTAAAGGATAATTTTCTTTTGTTGCTGTTGTTATATTCAGAATAGTCTGGGGGAGCAGCTACAAAGCTATTGCAAAAATTTGGGGGGAGAGAGGGACTCAGTCAGATTTCAGATTATTTTGTGAGGTGCTGATAGGATTAAAGCCAATGCCAGAAGAAAAGGGTAAGAAGACACAGAAACAGAAAAAGGAGCTAAGCAGTAGGAAGAGGCCGGGACTACAGGAACACTAGAACGTGGGAGGGCTGCTGAAAGGACCCAACAGGAGTCCTAAACTGCTAATTTAAATGGTTTGCTATGTGATACCCTTACTCACCTTTCCCTGGTGACCCACAGACCATCACTAAGGTCCTGGTAGCTTCAGGGGGAGGTATTAAATCAAGAAAAGAAAGGAAATTTCATAAGGTAGAGACTAAAAAGTAAGAAACCATAAAAGAGCCAGGGCGCCTGGGTGGCTCAGTCGATTAAGTGTCTACCTTCGGCTCAGGTCATAATCCCAGGGTCCTGGGATTGAGCCCCGCATCTGGCTTCCTGCTCGGCGGGGAGTCTGCTTCTCCCTCTCCCTCTGCCTGCCGCTCCCCTGCTCTATGTCAAATAAATAAAATCTTAAAAAAAAAAAGTCAGAGCCAGAGGAGGCTCCAAGAACATTAACATAATATTGTAAATGGGAATTTACAATAATATAAAGGAGACTGAACTTTCCACAAGACCTAGAACAGGGGTTCAGGCCAATCTTATCTAGACCTGAGGGAAAAGAGTGGCCTCAAGATGTTACCTGGGCTCCATTTATACCCAGATATGAACTCCTTTCTTGCAGGACCAGCTCTTAGCAATGTTTATTCCCAGGACCTAATACAATGTATACAATGTCTGTACACAGTGAGGTCAGTATCACTGAATGAGGATATTATAGGAACCAGTGATTATTTATCTCTTAATTCTGGTATCTCAAACACATAGCAGACAATATACAACAGTACACACACAACTCTCTATATATGAGTTCTCTGCGTGGTATTGGATATATGAAAAGGCAAAGTCACTAAAAAGAGATTCATATGCTTTAAACACACACACACACACACACACACACACACACATAGCCATGAAAGCTGTTTTTTCTTAATTTACAAACTGGACGAGTAGCCTTGTTGTATCTAAAGTCAAGACATCTTTACACAGAGGTGAGATATAAGCATTAAGTTGGGTTAAGACCTTTTCCAAAAATAACCTCAGACTAGTTCAAATGCTTCAAGTATTTCATTGAAGCCTCAGCATTTGGCACTAAAAGCACAGAAGAGAGGATCCTGACCTAGCTGATTTTAAGAGTGGGAATTACGGTCTTGAATCTCTCATAAAGGAGCCTTAGCAGTGTAAAAGTAGGGCATTAACCTTTAAGCAGGCTCTGCATGCAATGGGGCTGCTGAGGATTTGCCAGTCACAAACTGCACCACAGAAAACAAAATCATCTCCTGAGTACAGTTTATTTTTTAATTTTTTTTTTTTTATTTGAGAGAGAGAGAGAGAGAAACAGCATGAGAGGGGATAGGGTCAGAGGGAGAAGCAGGCTCCCCGCTGAGCCGGGAGCCCGATGTGGGACTTGATCCCAGGACTCCGGGATCATGACCTCAGCCGAAGGCAGCCGCTTAACCAACTGAGCCACCCAGGCGCCCCTGAGTACAGTTTAGAATTATCCCCCTGGAAGCCAAATTACTTTTAGCAAAAACAACAATTGTTTTGAGGATAACTATCCCATGTTGATGTACCAAACGGCAGTTGGCTAACAGGTTCTACCCCAGAATCAACCCAGGAAAGATGCCTGTGTTCCTATTTGCTAAAGCAGGAAAACATGCCCACAGTCCAGCCAAAACTTGAGCCAAATTATTAAAAGTAGAAAAGGATTGGCTGAATTTGGTCATCACTTCTTCAATCAAATAAGAAATAGTATTGTCCTCCTCCATATCACCCCATCACTTTGAATTTGGGTTTATTCTATTATTTGAGAGGCTACTATGTATTATTATTTTCAGATTTTTTTTTCTCTTATAAAATAATTTCCTGGAGGGCAGATATTTTTTTTAAGACTCTAAAAACTCTCCTTTGAAATGGAGAAATCCCTATGAAATTTCCTACTCCCTTTAGAAATAAATGACAATTCCTCATATGAATTTCATATCTATTACCTCATTTGAGCTCACAACCACCACAAAAGCTACTCCTACTTTACGAATGAAAAAAAGTTGAGGTTAGAGAAGTTACATGACCAGATAATGAAGAACATATACACAATTAAGGTGCAGTCAAAATTAGAATTTCCTGAGTCCTGACAGAGCTATATTTTAGCCTCATAATACCATAAATCAGGATTCAGGATGGAGTGGATGGTTTGTAACAGGCTAACTGCTATCTGCTACAGTTTTACTTCAAAGAATGATGACATCACTAAATCACCCCCTAAATCCTAGGGTGACTCTTTCTGCATTCATGACACCTATTAGGGGTAATCTTGTCCTAGATTTGCTACCTGCTAAATAAGGCAAGATGTCCGTTTTTGTGTTTCAAAGATCCAACTTATCAAAAATGAAGGTCATGGTTTACCAAAGAGCTCTCAGATCAGCAAGATGTCTAATAACTGCCTCAGTGAATTTCCAACCCCTGGAAGTGTTTAAACAAAGCCACTTACCAGTAGGGTGGCTATATAATTTATCATCCAATCTGGGACACCTGAGAGTGAAAGGGGGGCACTATTTGTAATTAACCTGGGATAATAGGTATAAACAGGGACTGTCATAGGAAAATGAGGATGCATGATGATAAGGACTTATTATGAATAGATAGATTTCAAGTATCTGATAGGGGCTGAATTCTATGAATAAGATTCTTCCTTATTATGATTCTTTAAATCTGCCTTAGTAACCAGTAAAGCATTATACCATTTTCAATGCATCCTCAAAACTGAGTTGAGTTGAATTAGTTCTCGCTGCCCCTTACAAATGTATACCAACAACCCAATTAGACTTACCAATGATAGTATGGGAACTTTTAGAACACTCCCTGCAGGGCTGACATTTATTTATCGCATGCTAACCAACCTAGTTCAGTAATGAGTTCACAAATGAACTAATGCTCTCTAACTATTCCTATGTGCATGAAATGAAGGGGATCAGGTACATAAAACAAATAAACCTAATCTCAAAATTGAGAATGCTTACTGAATTATGCTATAGGAAACACTTTGAAGAAAGTAACAGAATTAAGATTTGAAGACAATAATAGATTAGATCAGTATTAAACTGACAAAAGTTCTTACATCAAATGCTAAAAATAGGTATTTCTAAAAGTAAAAAAAAAAAAATGAAATTCACCACTTTAGGCTAAATCTGCTCGGTCATTTATCTTGGATATTACATTCACAGTCATAAATAATTACCTTTGCAAAAACCGTGATTTAATAACATACCTATTAAACACACATACACACCCCTTATTAAAAAAAAAGAGTACTATAAATATATCTCACTGCAATTGGGACAATTCAAATATGGACAAAGGATAAGATAAAATTGTATTGACACAAAAGTTAGAAATCATTAACTGAAAAAAGGATAGGTTAACAAGATAGCATGTGCAACATGATATCGGTAAAAAAAGTGACTATATAGGTATGTGTGTACATATACATTTGTGTGTGTCTGTGCATGTGTGTATGAATAAAAGGTTATATACCACAATGTTAATAGTTGTAAGCTGCCTGTTTAATAATGACATGGTGTTTTAACTTTTTTAGCTTATCTGCATTTTCCTACTGTATATAATAGTGTCCAAGTATTGCATTTGTAATTATAAAAAATTAAAAAGAAAATTAACAAGGATCATTGTTATAAGGTGGGGATACCAGGAAAGAAAGGAGAAGAGGGTAGTCCACCTAGGAATGACACTCAGAGGACATCTGTGAGTATTCTGTCACCTTTTCCCAACCAACCAGGAGAGCAATCAGCCCACAGAGGCTTATGTGCTCCCTGGCTCAGGGCTATGGAGGGCAGAACTGCAGCCCAGATTACAGGATTCTTCAGTCTCACCAATAAAAACTCAAGCAGCTCTGGTATACTAAAATACTTTAACAGTTAAATTTCTAACTGTTATTTTAAGCAGCTACAACTGAATCAGTACCTAAACCAAAATTTAAGAATTCTTAGGGAGTTCAACATGATTTGTGCCATGGAATGGATTTTCAGCAGTGTGTTCTTGAAATCTATTCACCTATTATATATTTACTACACGTGTCATTATTTGTCACTTTTCAATAAATGTAATTATGAAATTGTGAAACTCTTCCGAGATCCATACTGTTGTGTTATTGATTTTATTTTTAAACAAAACTGACCCACATTGATCCAGTATTGTCAATTTTCATAGTCTACTTTTTCCAATAGGTGGCACTGTAATCCACGTAAACCATTTCTGAGCTAGTTATCTGACCCACCCAGTGCCAGTCAAAACTGGGCTTACTCTTAACTCTGCGATAAACTGGTGCTGTTGGGACAGGTAAATCAGGTCACAAATCATGTGTATCGTGCCTCTGGGTCATTTTACAGGCAAAGGCAAGAAAGGTGAGATGACTTGCCTGAGGTCACACAGCAAGTTACGGAATCAACTATAGGGCCCAGGATTTCTAACTTCAAGTTCTATGCTTTCTTTATTTGTGTTTTCATTCATTTCATTCTCAGATTTGCTCAAATCAAAACAAATTTCTACTTATGGTAGAAGCATAAAAGAAAAATGTATCTTTGTCTATTATAAATGGTGTTGATTCCATTCCTCCCTGTTGTAGGAGAGAGAGTGTGAGCTCTATGATGCTCTCTCCACCAGCTAAAAAAAGGGGATTAATGTCAATCTTTTACCAAATCTCCCAAATGAAAACTATTTTTAAAGTGTCCCAAAGAGAACAAAGGAGAAAGGAACACTTATTTAGTGAGGATTAATTGCATACTGGACAGACACCTGACTATAAGGTAAGGATCCAGAATGATAGGCAAACATACCCACATATTTCCTTATTCTCTGTAGTGTCTATAACAGTTTAGCCCATAAGCTCATTTTCATTAAAAATTCACTTTGCCAAGTACCTGTAGACACCATTACTTATGCTGTTGCATAGTGCAGCATTTCCTGAGGAGCGCAACCCCTAGACAGCTTATCTCTAACAGCAGTATCCTTTAATGCTTACTTTTAGCAAAGCACAGAGCAGTTCTGCCTGGTGAAAAAGGCTGTTTACTCTGCCAGCACACACGTGCATGCGCACACACACACAGATATATGTTTATGTGTGTATATGCATATATGCACACACATATATATACACACACATCATATATATATATATATATGCTACACACACACACACACTACAGTAAATATTTTAATTCCATTTCCCTTCAATCCAATCATCCATGACAGGAACACAGAAATGCCCAGGGTTTGCAGGCTGGCACTGTAGCTACCCTCAATGTAAGCAAAGGATTGCAAAGGCAAGATGGCAGACAAAGGGTGACTTCTGGTCCTTAAAGAAGCATTATCATTAAGCTCTAGTACCAAAAGATTGGTAAGTCAGAGCAAGGTTATCGACCTAATTCAGGACAAGTTTTTAGTTTCCCCCTGAGCATAAAGTCTATTACCACCTCTGACCTTATTGTGTTCCCTAATCTGAATAAGCTCTTTGGTGAAAAATCAATGTACAAATAAGGGCATTCTCCTGAAGATAATGTTATGCGTTCACATTCCTCCAAATGGAGCATTCTGAGCATATCTCTGCATTAGTTGTATAAGAAGACAGAGGGAAACTTTTAAAAATCTTCCCCAAGAAGACATTTTGGGGGAAAAAATATATATTTATATAATTAATATATATATATCTGAAAAGTTAAATGAAGCATATGACAAGTTTTCTAAATATTTATTCCAGTCTAATACTAATATTATTCTTCAAAGGAAATGCATATAAATAATACTATCAAAATAAATATAATACACAAGGAATATTTAGACAAATTAAGAAAAGATGGTCCCAAAAAATTCTATTAAAGACCGTTCACAGTGACAATATGGAACTCTGATTTATCTAAGAAAACATTACATATATAAACTTATTTAAAATTACTCTTCCTTAATCTCCCACCAAATTCTTGTACTATTTTGTTGAAACTTTCCCTATTCTATTTATAGTAACAAAACCAAGAAGAAATTTAAGTTATCCATGTCATGGGTTTTCACTTTCGGTAGCTAACATTTGTATTTTGCACAGTTTGTTGTTATAAACACTGTTTTGTTTTTTAAGCATGGGCCTACCATAGCTACAACATTCAAGATACTCCAAAATATACTTTTTTTTTAAAGGTTTTATTTATTTGAGAGAGACAAAGAGAGCTAGAGTGAGAGCAGGCATGAGCAGGGAGAGGGACAGAAGGAGAGGAAGCAGCAGACTCCCCGCTGAGCAGGGAGCCTGACGTGGGGCTCAATCTCAGGACCCTGGGATCGTGACCTGAGCCGAAGGCAGACGCTTAACCGACTGAGCCACCCAGGCGCTCCACTCCAAATTATACTCTTAAGATATCCCAAATTGCAGCTTAAAATATTTATAATCACTCCTAAGAAATCCTGAATCATACAACCACTTTTAATCATAAACACTTAATATTAAAAAATGAGTCACTGCATCTACAACTTAAGTCATTCCTGAATGATAAACTATTAAGAACAAGTCCCTGAATCAAACCCCCCAGTGAAAACACCAATATGAAACAAATTTTGCTCTCAGGAAAATTTTTCGGCCCTAAACAAATTTTAAAAAGCAATCAGAATTTGGGACGTAACTTCCTTGCTGTCTACGTGGAAAAATTGTCTTTATTTAAAAGATCCTAGGAAACGAAACCAGAGACTATCCAAACAAATGTCTCTTCAGAACATACCATTTAAGTTGTTACCTCCAACTACATAAGAGTTTAGGGAGGGGCGCCTGGGTGGCTCAGTCCTTAAGTGTCTGCCTTGGGCTCAGGTCACGGTCCCAGGATCCTGGGACTGAGCCCCACACTGGGCTCCCTGCTCGGCGGGAAGCCTGCTTCTCCCTCTCCCACTCCCCCTGCTTGTGTTTCCTCTCTCGCTGCCTCTCTCTGTCAAATAAAAAAATAAAAACTTAAAAAAAAAAAAGAGTTTAGGGAGACAATATTCATTTTAATGTATTTATTAAATGCCTATTATATTGCAAGAAACTGTGCTTAGCACTATGAAATAATGATGCCCCCATGGATCTTGTGGTTTACTCAAGAAGACAAGACATGCATATTAATTATAGCACAAAACAACATATGATTAACTCAGTGGTATAAAATGTCAAGAGAGTTTGGAGTTGGGGGTAACAGTTCATTCTGGGAAGATTAGGAAGCCTTTATAAATAAAAATCTCACTTGAGCTACATAAACTAACTGGAGAAAATGTGGGTGGTAAGGTACTCCAGATGGAAACATTTTCAAAAAGGTGTGGACGTGGAAAAGTAGACTCTAGAACAAAAGAATCCTGCAGCTGAAGCTTAAGATATTCAAAGGGGAGGAGGGAAGGAAAATTCTACCTAAGAAGAAAGTCTGAGGAATACTGGTGAGGAAACCATTGTTACCTCTCAGCATCAGTAAAGAACTAGGAAAAATACTGACTTTTTTAAAAAGGACTTTGACTTCAGAGGAAATAAGAGGAACTGCCTTTATTACCCCTAGTCACATCCATTATCATTATTATTTTTAAACCAGGGTAATATTTCAAGGACTGAAGATGACAGCCAGAGTCTCGAACTCACAAGATGCCTTCCTTACCTAAACGAAGCACAACCCAGGTGATTACCTGCCTCTGAGCTGGAAGCCCACCAAGGACAATCACAGATTTTTCAACCTCCTCAATACAATTCAATGCATGATCTCCAAAACCACTCTTCATACAAAATAAACGGCAAAATGCAACTTACTTAAATTTAATGAGAATTTAATACACAATACTATGTATTGTTTGTTAATGCTGAACCTTTCTATTTTCACATACTTTCAATAATTTGTGAAGTTACACCTAAACTTGATGGTAAATCTTAAGATTAAGGTTATCTTGAATGAGAGTTTCTTCTAGATAAAACCACACTGTAAGAATGCAACACCCAATATGTTGCTTACTTATTCTTTTGTTCTACACACACTCACACACACACATTCTCTCTATATATACAAAGGTCAAATCAGCTTAGATTTCTAAAACAGGACTCCTGATAACAAATGGGCAGTTGAAGGTGAAAGGTGGAACAAGACCAAGTATACAACTCATGTAACTTTCCACTTCAAAATGAAATGGAAAATTACACTTGGCTTTATTCCATTTTTCCAATTTTTATGCAGTTATTAAAAATATCAGTCTCCCAAATCACATTTTCTTTTTTTTTTAAAGATTTTATTTATTTGACAGAGAGAGACAGCGAGAGCAGGAACACAAGCAGGGGGAGTGGGAGAGGGAGAAGCAGGCTCCCCGCGGAGCAGGGAGCCCGATGCGGGGCTCGATCCCAGGACCCTGGGATCATGACCTGAGCTGAAGGCAGACGCTTAACGACTGAGCCACCCAGGCGCCCCCAAATCACATTTTCACTTCTTGCTAGGTTAAAGTTTAATTTTACATTTCTATTAAACTTATCCACATTTTTAGTACATTAATGAAATCATTCAAAGAAATAAAAAATCCTACTAGTTTTACAGGTAGATTTATCTCTTTTGATACATAAGAAGAGTATGACATTTTAAGAGTACTTAGCAACTTCTGCAAAATCAAATTTCAGAGATGCAGCTTAAAAAAAGAAGGAATAATTGGAAGAGGAAGGGAAAGAATTTTCTTATAGGTCTGGTTGGCTTTCTAAGTTGGACTGAACAAAATTAATATAACCAATGACTGTTCATCTGGGAAAGACTTTTTTTTTTTTTAAGAAAACTTATTAAATAAGTAGCAAAAGAAAAAAATCGTTCTAAATTTCAAGAGTCACTTGACTGGGATTGTGGAATTCATAGCATTGGTGCTAAAATATTATTAGAAACAAGTTATCACCTTTTAGCATATTGAATAGATACCTGAGTGATGAATGAAGTATTTTGTCAAAGAAGAAATCAAGAAGTACATATATAACAGAGGGTATCAATGACAGAAGAAGAAAAGGAACTCCTGCTCTTTCATTTACTGCATTGTACCTGCCATGAACAGTAGTCAATTTGATAATATCCCCAGGTAGCACCACTGAGAGTTCAATGTCTTTATCTATCATGTTTTCTTTCTGTTCCATGATGCAAGCAGAGGATTCTACAGGATCATCAACTGAAGAGGCATCAACATATCTGGTCTCAGCTGGAGGACGTGGTGCCTTGGCTTTTGGTTTTCTCCTTAAATAAAAACAAAACACAGAAAATAAAATCTACCGATTTTTAAAATAACTTTCTAATATGATCTAACTTAATAAAAACACAATGTGTGTGTCCATGTTTTTCACATCTAGAAAAAAAAGTGCACCAAAATGTTTACTGTGTATTAGAGATGTTGAAATTAAGGATTTTTTTTTTTTTGCCTTCTTTAATTGGCATTTTCTTTTGTTTTCAACAATATGACTACATCATTTGGTAATAAAAAGAAACATGATAATAAACAGATTTGATATTCACCTCCATTAAGTTCAATTAATGTGGTTTTATTATAGTAAAGGAAGAGTGTAACATTTTCTTTGATGAGATAAACTATAAAAATCCTTACTGTGTCAGGATGGAGATCAGCATCTCATTCTTACACCTTATAACAGCTCTTACCTATGTGCCTTTCATTCTATTTGTTTCCAATCTATTGTGTTCTGCCTCTCTATCCAGATAACCCCTACCTACTTTTTGAGGTCTAGCTGAAACTACCCTCCCCTCACCCCTCAACATAGAGAGTCTCTCCCTATATAGCATATACAACAGATTCCATAAATTTAACATCTTTTCCATTTTTTTTCTGGGTACCAGCTTCCTCTCTCTGCCCATATTTATAATTCCCTGCAAGAAAGAAGCATGCTATATTTTCCATTGCACTTAGCAATGAACAATGAACTGTGATTGGTTATTTGATAAAATATATTTCTGCTTCAGTGAAAAAAATTCTATCAATAATTACTCTAATAAATGTTAGAGTGTCACTAGGATTACCTCTTAACCTATTTATAACAGAAACAGGTAGTAGACATCCTGAAAAAATTCACATGGGCCAATTCAATGACTTGATGGGTTGAAAAAATAAAACATAAAAATAAAGTAACTACTAGTAATGACATATACCTATTTTTAAGTAATGCAAATTAAAGCTTTTGAAAATGTTGCCTTTATGAAAAGCTAGTTGCTTTTCAAAGAATAACTACTACCGCTTTCCAGAAAAATATAAAGTTTAATTCCTCCCTCTCCCCATTTCTTACACAAAGTAAAAACCAAACAAGATAAAAGAGCTTCTTTATAATAAATATGTAACATCCACCCATTTAGTATCTTCAAAATTTAAGGTCTCATAAATCCAAGCACCTTTATGCACTTGACAGCACGAAAAGCAGAAACAAGTTTCCTACACTGTACATTAATTTTCTAAAATAACAGGCCTTCAATTTTTACGAGTATAATTGCAGAGATATAATGCACTTGAGAAAATACTTCTTTTACACTAGTGACAAAAATGAATTTTTTAAAAGTTACAATAAATTTAACACATTTATAAAATCTATATAAAGAAAAACTTTATCCAATTTCAAAATGTTTTTAATATGTAGAAATTAACTACTCATGTATTCAACATACAATTATCCTGTAACAATTATGTAGCAGATTCAGCTAAATACTGGGGATGAAAAATGGTAAGACCCAGTTCCTACCCCAAAAGAGTTCAAACCTCCAAAGGACTAATAGACAGATACAAAATCATGATAAAGTTTGATGATTGCTCCAATGTAGGCACACAGGTGATGGAAAGAGAAGCTCATGGAAAGAGAAACTTTCCTAGGAACCCAGAAATGTCTTACAGATGGGAAACATGAGTTGAGTTTAGGGGAATGAATAGAAACTCACAGGAAATAAAACAAGAAATAATTGATTTTTCAGGCAAAGGACATCAAATGGAGCCATGAAAGAAACTGGTACTTCACAGAACCAAACAGTTTGGTAAAAATCCACAGAAAAGTCAAAGGAGGTGGGAAATCAGTGAAATCAATTTTTTAAAACTTTGATAAATAAGAGAATTCAATAAAGCAGCTTGGTATATGAACACACTAAAGTCAATGGCCTATATAAACAAATGCAAAACTAGTCAGAAAGTATAATAAAAAAAACTTATTTTACAACAGCAACAAAAATGAATCTTAAAAATTGTGAATATATGTAACAAGAATTTTGCAAAATCTGTATGAAGAAAATTTTAAATGCCAAATATTCACCTTGGATCTCTCCCTTCAAATCCAGATTTGTAAATCCAACGCCTATTTGACATCTGGAGTCATATGACTAACTGGAATCTCCAACTTAATTTAACTTCCGAGTCCTCTTCCCAGTTCCTCCAAACCAAATCCTTTTCTCTCCAAGTCTTCCCATCTCCGTAAATCACAGTTCTTCCAGTTGCTCAAGCCAAAAAAAAAATCCCCTAACACAGAGAGCTGGCAATCCAATCCATCAACAAACACCTCTGTTCAAGCTGCTAAGCGGTCTCCCAGCTCCCAGCATTGCCACTTTACATTCTATTCTCAACAAAGCTGCCAGAGGGATCCTCTGAATTCCTAAGTCAGATCACCACACTCCCTCTCATTCCCTCCAATGACTTCTGACTTCACCCAGAATAAGACCTGGAGTCCTATAATTTGTCCTCTCTTACCTCTGGTCTCTCCAATTTCCTCTCTCCCTGGGCTCATGGCCCTCCACTACTGTGTCTCTTGCCCTTTCCTTGAATACACCTAGGATAATCCCCACCTCCTTTATTTTTACTCCTGTAACATTCCTGACTCAAGATCCTCACAGGGTCTGCTCCTAACTTTAAGATAGTACCTCTATTTGTTTTACTTTTTGCCTTAGGGCTTATCAGCCAGTAACATAGTTGTTTATCACATCTTCTTCCATTAAAGAGTAATTAATTACATGACAGTAGGGACTGCCCTGTGTCACACATATTTGCAAATGCATAGAATTTCTGGAACGCCTGCCACACAGCAGACACTCATTTATTGAATGAATGTTTACATCAGTGATTATTCCGCACAAAAGAAGAGGTACCTAAATGCATATAACTGGGAAGAAAAAGTTGCCCAACCAAGGAAGAGAATGAGTTTTTACATCAGAATCATCTGTTGGGTTTTTAGACACTGATTGTATTTTATTTTTTAATGATGAGTACTAAAAAATACACACGGGATTTATTAGCAAGAAATAACTGGGAAACTGAGGGCTTTAAGGGTTTCATCAGGAAGGCTGAAGAGAAGCCCAACTGCCACAGGCAGGGAGGTAAAGCAGCTGGGACAACTCTGTTCACAGCGGACTTGGCTTCAGAGAGTGGCAGTACTGTGGTCTGATAGGTACCTCCCGCTGCTGCCATCCTCTGCCCAGGGCTGGCTTTTATCACTCAGGCACTTTATCATCTCCAAATGTGGCCCATCCTGGTCTCCATTTGAAAGCCCTCCCCATCCTCTCCACCTTTACATATATTCTTTATTCTTCAAGGTCCGGAGTGAGTCAAATTCCTTGGGATGTCTTTCCTCTCTACTGCACACCACAATGAACTCTGATTAACAGTTTTAACGTTCTATGTGTGACTCTTATTTCTTAACGTACTTTGAGTCTGTGGTGAAAACTCATCTTCAATTACTAAAGATAAGCCTACTTATAAAGGGAGAGCAGAACAAAGCACTAGTTAAAATAGTAGTTACACAGAACTTCTATTAAGAACATCTTGGGGGCGCCTGGGTGGCTCAGTCAGTTAAGCGTCTGCCTTCGGCTCAGGTCATGATCCCAGGGTCCTGGGATCGAGCCCCATGTCTTTGGGCTCCCTGCTCAACGGGAAGCCTGCTTTTCCCTCTCCCACTCCCCTTGCTTGTGTTCCCTCTCTCGCTATGTCTCTCTCTGTCAAATAAATAAATAAAATCTTAAAAAAAAAAATCTTGGTGTTCCCTATTATTCAAATAATAAAGTATTTGTCACATTTGGCCATACTAATTGGAAAGCATATTGGTCATCAGACCAAGACCTTCCTACAGTGAACCAGAAATTCAACTGGGGTAGATGCAATGTCTAAGTAATTAAATAATGAATTCAAAGGAAAAATTAAAAAGTGTCATAAAATAGATGAGTGACCTTAAAAATTCATAGCAATGAGAGCATGCTGAAACTAGCTTTGTGGGAGTGGAAAGGTATACTTCATAGAGAAGAGATATGTGACTCAGTTCTTGAAAGAAAAGTAGACTTTAGGCAGGCAGAACCTGTAGGGTCATTTATATGTTGGTTCTTTATTGTGATCCATTTACATTAAATTTGGGAATGTGTCTGCAAATTAAAGTTTGCTTACTACACAATGTAGTCTAGTGAGAAGAATACTGGGTCAAGGCCTGGATTTGGTCTGAATCCTGAGAAGCTTTTAGACTTTAACAGCCTTTTACTCACCAGCAAAAATTTTAAAATACCTTTTACCTACTCACATCTTTTCCAATGTTCTTAATTTTTTGATTGAGATGCTTTGAAGCAATAACAAAATTAAATGTCACCCAAAGCCAAAGGTATAGTGAAAATAATCAAAATTTATAACCTAATCCAGGTGTAGGAAATTCTGGTAATACCAAAAAAAAAAAAAAAAAAACATCGAGAAATAACAATAATAATTTACTGCTTAAGAATACTAGTTTTCATTAATATTTTAAAATCACAGTAAATGTCATTGACGTGCCCCCATCCCTTTTATTTTTTTTAAGACTTTATTTATTTGAGAGAAAGAGAGCAGGAGCAGGGCGGGCTGTGTGTGGTGGTGGGGCAGGGGGAGGTGCCCATGGAGAAGAAGTAGACTCCCTGCTGAAGGAGTAGCTTGACACTGGGCTTGATCCACGAGAATCCACCCTGAGCCTGAAATCATGACCTGAGCCCAAGGCAGATGCTTACCCACCTGAGCCACTCAGGCAACCCCCCACCCCCACCCCACTCCATCCCTTTTAAATAGGAATGTTTGAGCCAGTTTTCCTACCCAGGGGATTTTCACATAAGCTCTTCTTCACCAGTGGCCTAGGTTGACTATCAGTTTTCACACTATAGAGCCTGCTACCCATAACAGAAAACAATAGCAAATTTCACACAAGGGTGGTGCAGGGGAAGTTATACTAAAAAGATACAGAAAACTCCTCTAGGTTTGGATAAAAATTCATTAATCAAGGCTTAAAAATAACAAGACATAACATCACAAAATGAATATGGTGAATTGAGTAGTATTATTTACATCTATACTCTCATTTACAATTGATTTACATATGAATGCATGTTTCTGTTTGAAGCACATAATTGTTTTCCCCCCTCAGCCATAGGTATAATTGGTATACAAAAAAACTGCACATTATTAATGTATGCAATTTGGTAAGTTTGTACATATGCATACACTTGTGTTGCCATCACCATAATCAAGGTAATAAACATATATATCACCCCCCCAAAAAATATTGCCTTATTCCTTAAATTTATCTCAATATTATATTCAATTTTCATAATGAAAATTAAGGTACAATTTCACACTAGGCAATAACATTTTTAAAATATCAAAACATAATTTTAACACAGAATTCAATCGGTATCCTATTACTACTGATTGGTTTTTTTATCACTTGATTTATAAAGCACTTCAAAATCATATGCCCATTTTTTTTTAAAGATTCATTTATTTGAAACACACACACACACACACACACGGAGTGGGGGAGGGGTAAAGAAGGAGGGAGAGAGAAAGAGAGAATCTTAAGCAGGCACCATCCCCAGTGTGGAGCCCCGTATCAGTCTCTAATCCTGAGATCACAGACCTGAGCCTAAACCAAGAGTCGGCTGCTCAACCAACTGAGCCACCCAGGTGTCCCTCATGTGCCCACTGTAAACATTATTCCATCTCTGTCAATATTAATATCCTTAAACTAAATGAAAAGAAGCAATAAATGAGCTCAGCAAAACAACAGAAATCTACTCAAATACCTTAGTTTGAACGAAAAGAAGCTTTAAATTATCTATGAGATATACGTACATCCGTAAGAAGCTACTCAAGTTCACTGGGATCTCATGTGTTTGCTATATTTATAGAGTACTCCTATAGATTCACTCAGGGAAGTACTATACAAAATACAGCTTCAATATTAAAGACAAAAATGTAAAAGTGGAATAATAAGTCTTAAAACAATAGGCTTTTTACATACTACATTCTAATGACCAAAAAGAAATTGAACAGCCACCCTATCTCAGTATAGAGGGCTCCCAAAAAAGATGTATGATGACGGTAAGTGTTGGTGAGGCAGCCCTTCAAAATAACTGGCCATGTCTGGTGGCCCCTAAACCACGCATTTCAGCTATAAATTGCAGACCAGTTCCTCAAAGCAATTTCTTAGTGTCTCTTGCTGTGTTCAATGAAATAAGAGAAGATTGTATTCAATAAAAATCTGTTCCAATGATGGGCATAACATTGTGCTACATGCTTGAGGGAATGCAATTAAGAACAACAAAAGGTCCCTTTCTATATGAAGTAGAGTGAATACAGCAAAGTGGCTTTAAAAGATAAGCAATAAATGAAAGGCAACAAAGGGAGACCCCAAAAAGTATATGACTCTTAATAGACATTTCTCTTGTCAAGGTCACTAATCACCTATGTGTGTCCAAACCTAATAGACAATTACCTGAGTCATCGCAGTTACACATGAGTAAGTTCTTAAATTCCAATAAGGACACACTTCATAGCTGTGCAGCAACTGTGCTTGGAATTCTTTTCCCTCAGCTTCTTTGTGTAACAACACAATCCACTATGTTCTTCCTTCTTCACTGTCACTCCTCAATCACAATGCCCTCATCTCCCTGCCCAGGCTCCTTCCCTGCCCTTTTCTCTTTCTACAACTCTCACCTCCAGAGGATTTCATCAAACTCCAAGGCTTTAACTATCATTTTTTAAGTTGAGGACTCTCTCAAATTCATTTTCCCAATCCTGACCTGTTTATTGAACTCCGATCTATATGCCCAATAGTTTCATGGTCATCTCCATTTGGATGTTCAATATGTATCTCATAACCCATACTTTTGATTCTCCTCTCCACCCCTCATCCTCATTCTCATCCAAACCTCCCCCACTCTTCCCCATGCCTGTAAATGGCACTACACTAAACATCCCATTAACTCAAGCAAAAGTCCTAGGTATATTTTGATTCCTCTCTGTCACTATCATCTATTTCCAAGCCACTATCAAGTCCTGTGGGCTCTTAACTCTAAAACACACCCTGAATCTGTGTACTTGTCACCAGCTTCTCTGTTACCACCCTGGCAATTAAAGCATCATCTCTTGTTTGGACAGTTGCAATAGCCTCCTGACCGGTCTCTCCTGTTTTTCCGCTTGTGCCTGAAAATCTACTCTCTGCAGTAGTCAGGAGTGATTGTTTAAATATGTAAATCTGATCACCTCCCACCTATGATCCTTCACCAGCCTCCAAATGCACTGAGAATAAAACCCAAATTCTTATCCTTGGCTTCCAAGGCCCTAGATGAGCCATCTTGGTGGCTGTCAAGGTATGATTTCAGAGCAGAAGCAGTGGCGCCAGGCACCTTGTTAGAAATGCAGGCCCTGCCTCAGACCCACATAAACAGAAACACTGGGGGTAGAACCCTACAACTTGCATTTGACAACTCCCAAGTGATTCTGATGCATGGGAGTCTCCAAAAGCACTGACCTAGCCTCTGCAAACCTCGGAGCTCCCCTCAGATTACTCTGTTTCAACTCCATGTGTAATTCACACAGCTCCCCTCAGATTACTCTGTTTCAACTCTGCGTGTAATTCACACTGGCATCCTTTCCTTCCCAAAATAGACCAAACCCTTCCTCTCTGAGGATTCACATGGCTGCTCCCTCTATCCAAAGTGCTCTTAACCATAGAACTTCAAATTGCCTGCTCCCTGACCTCATTCAGACTGCAGATCAAATGCTTCCCCTGATAGAGGTATTCTCTGACCACACAAAAGACAAGCCAATGCCGATCTCCACCCATCTGTCCCTATTCGTCATGTAACTGTTTTGTACTCATCACATTTATCACTATCTGATATCATCCTGTTCATTCATGTATTCACTTGTGTATTATTTGATGTAGCCTCTAGAATGAAAATTCCATGATAGCTGGGACCTGGCCTTTCTCATTCTCTGCTAACACCTAGAATGTTAAGTGCAGCAAGACAGGGTGGTCTATAAGTGTTTATCATTTAATTGAGGGAAGAAAAGAGAAGAGGGAGGGTTATATCAGTTCCATGAGTTCATAGGAGAATGACAGCTTGGTGGATTGCTGAGAATCAACTACTTTGTGACCAGTCAGAGATGTAAGAAGTTCAAAGAGACCAACATAGGTAAAAGTATTCAATCCTCAGGAAGACTTTAAATCTCCTGCCTATTGGAGGGGGTGGGAGGACAGGATTAAATTGGAACAGACTGAATTCTAGATTGGAAAGAAATCTCCTCCATTTTGCCCAGTAACTTGCTGTGGGTCAGAACTCAGATGTTTATAGCTATAGCTTAACGTGACCAGTGAGGACCGTGATTAATATGAGGGAAGAATAACTTAATGGAACTCCTCTCTCGGATACGTCTGCCATAATGTACCAAATAAAGAAGCAAAGGTATTCTTCACATCAAAGTCAGCACTTAACTAAATGCTAGCGCTTTCATGTCCCCAAAATGCCTCCAACGGACACAACAGAAAAATAAAATAGCTTCATCCTATTTTATTACCACATCATCAACAACAGAACACTTGAGTGCTGACTTGGTGGTGGAAACTGCCCTACTAACTCATCCTCACAGCCCTGTATACAGTAAGTGTGCCCATTGTCATGTTCCAGATGTAGAAAACTGACGTGCAGCGTGTTTAAAGAACTTAACTATCACTGCTGGAATGGAGATCTAAAACCAAGTTGTTGGATTCTAAAGCCAGTGCTCTTAACTCTTATACTATATCATCCCTTTGGGAGCTGAAACATTCATACAAAATAACAACAAAAAATGAATGAGCAAAAGCGAAGTGGTAGAGAAGAAAAATGTGAGCCGTTACTTAGTATCTACCGCTAAGCACGGTGCAGGAGCCTTTTTGCTACATTTAATTTCATGAGGCAGTGGTCACTGCCCTTTAACTGGGGTTTATAGAGGTTAAGAAACTTGCTCCAAAGCACACAGAACATGGTACCAAACCCTCTCGATAACCTTAACAAGGTTAATCCCTGATATTTAAATAGGAATGCAGATGCTAGATGTGCAAATGCCCACTCACACCTACAGAGACTGCTACTTCTCCAGGTGGAGTTGTGGACACAATGTACTGGGAATCAAAAAGCAGGGGAGGGTCCTAAATGCTACTTGTGTCACCTTAACTTAATTATTTCTCTGGTCCTCCATTCCTTCATTTACAAAATACAGGTATCAAACTAGATGATATCAGGTCCCTTTCCACATCTAACATAACAGAGATCCGTGCATAATAATGTTTAGAGACCGGAAAATGGCAGCTCAGATATCTTAGACCTGAGGGCAGGGCACACGTCGTATTTTTGCATGCCATCTAGCCTGCATACTACAGTAGTACTATTGGTCACCAAAATGGAGAAGAAAAAGAAACTTTCTGTGATAATTTACAAATAATATCTGGTTGAAAGAGTGGCTTGGACAGAAACCCCATGCCCAGGGAGCTCTTTCTATTCTGAGAACACTCTGGTCCTGGTCAGGAAAGGGTCTCTCTCCTCTGAGTTCACAGGAAATGGTTCCATTTCCAAGTGCCTTTCTCTGTCTTGGCATACACACTAGGAAAAAATGATGAACAGAGTGACAAACTCAAAAAACAGTTTGAAAAGCCTCTGGTTTCAGTCTCCCACACCCAATGCTTTCACATTTCAACACTCAGAATACAAGGTACCTACCACAAGCCATTCATCACTTCAGGGTTTTTGTACTCACTGCACCTCCACCCAAATCTAATCAATAATCCAAATCCAAATAATCCAAATATCCTGGGTTTCTATCACCCTAGATTTTTTTCCTTCTCCCCGGAACACACACACACACAAAGTGCATTCATTTCTATTATCTTAATTTCCACTTTCCTGTTCCTTCCAAGTATCATTTTATTTCCCTCCTTCCTTTTGCAGCCAAACTTCCAGAACTCTGATACCCAATATGGTACCCATGTGGCTATTAAGCCCTTGAAACATGACTAGTGTGACTAAGGGATTATACTTTTAGTTCAATTTAATTTCTACTTCAAAACAGATACTTGATTCAGTTGCATTTAAGTATATTTGGAACTCAGGTGTGTGGATCTATTTTTTAACTATGAATTTTATGATAACTAAATACAGATCAAGTCCTTCGAATGAAAATATAATACCATCTGGGGCTCCTGGGTGGCTCGATGGGTTGGGCGTCTGCCTTCCCGTCATGATCCTGAGGTCCTGGGATGGAGTCCCGAGTAGGGCTCCTTGCTCAGCGGGGAGTCTGCTTTTCCCTCTGCCCCTCCCTGCTGCTTGTGATCTCTCTCTCTCTCTCTCTCTCTCAAATAAATACAATCTTTAAAAAAAAAAAAGAGGGCACCTGGGTGGCTGAGGCGTTAAGCGTCTCCCTTCGGCTCGGATCATGATCCCAGGGTCCCGGGATGGAGCTCCGCATCAGGCTCCTTCTATGTGGGAAGCTTGCTTCTCCCTCCCCCACCCCCCCTGCTTGTGTTCCCTCTCTCGCTGTGTCTCTCTCTGTCAAATAAATAAATAAAATCTTAAAAAAAAAAAAAGAAAATACACCATCTGAATAGAGATGTGCTGTAAGTGTAAAATACACACTGCATTTTGTAGGCTAAGCACCAAAATATTAAATATCTATTAGTAATATTTTTATATATCGATTACATACTAAATAATTTTTTACATACTTTGTTAAATGACATATATTACTGTGATAGAGAGCCTCTAAGACGGCCCCCAGTAACCCTGGCTCCTTGTGTAATCCCCTCTCATTGAATGTGGGTTAGATTTAGTGACTCGTGTTCAGTGAATAGAATGTAGCAAAGAATGTCACTTCTGAGATTAGGTTACCAAAAGACTGTGGTGTCAGTTTTAGACACTCTCACTCACTCTAAGGGAAGCCCGCTACCATGTTGTCAGCTTCCCTTTGTCTCTGGCCAACAGTTAAGGAGGACTTGCAAACTGCCAACAGCCATGACTGTGAGCTTGAAAGCTGATCCCACCTAGGCTGAGACTTGAGCCCCAGATGACATCTTGATTGCAGCCTCATCTCCCTAACTGACAATCTAGAAAAGTACAATTCTAAATAAACCCTCCGCCTCAGTTCCGGCATCGGGCGATCTGACATACCCACTATGCTCAAAAGCACCCACTGCTCCTGCAATGCACAAAGAGGACATTCTCTTTGCAATCAACCGCTCTTTGGATGCCTTGTCTTTCAAGACCCTTTCTTGTTTTACACATGGAAGTCCTTCTACTTTAAAATCTTTCAGTATCTTGTTTATATTTATAGTAGGACATTTGTACAGATCCTTTTGTTCAATAAGTAGCTATGATGAGCTATCACACTTAACACACTACATAGATGAAGTGGGGTAAATCCAAAGAAGTTTTCCCTTCTAGCACTAACAGTATGGTAGAGAGAATAAAGAGAAAGCCAAATAACTAATTGCAGTAGAGGAATAAAGTACCCCAGGCTGCCTTGTGTCTTACAGCATAGTTTTCAATGTACCCCACCTTATCTGCCAGAACAGATTTTTAAAGCAGAAATCATGAATATATTTTTTTGTATTTTTGATGAATACATCACCTTTTTCAGAGTATGCTCAATTATTTCTTAAAGAATGAACTATTCAACTATAGTTTTCATTCGGTTTATTCATTTTTTATTATATCCCTCTCAAGTCTTCTTTTTTTTTTTTTTTTTTTTACTACTTTTAGGAACTTTGCAATTGTGTAAAGTGAGTTCAGGGACATAATAGAATCTCTTTGTAATACCAGGTCTTCCAGGATAAATCAGCAAGAGTAAATGAAGCTTTTGTGGCTTAGTTGTCTTATACCCAGAAACAGAAGGGGCTCCCTTCTCCTATTTTAATCAGATATCCATTACAATAGCAGAAATAAAACTTCCAGAAGTTATTTCTAGTGAGGAAACATTTAATATTCACTATGGTAGCCAGCTAATGAAATGCTAAATAACATAATTCACACTCCCCACTCCCATTCTACTTATCACCAGGTGATTTTGGAGAAATTTCTTCAACATTTAGTGATATCCAAGAACATTCTCAATACCAAAAGCCTTATTTCTAGTCTGTATTTTGTTTATATATCTAAAATAGCTAAAAACCACACAACGTATCACATTTTATCAAAGTCGCTAGGACAATAATTTTACTGTTTCTAAGCCAAGGTCTTATCCACACACACACACACACACACACACACTCGTGATGCTTGAGATCATAAATGCATAATTTGGTTTTCACCTTCTTTGGTTGGAGGGGTGGGTATCGGGGGCATGGCAGGGGGGAAACAAAAATATCTCACTAGATACATATAGTATAATCTCCCTGTGACAACATTAAGATATTACATGTAGAAAAGAACAAGGGGAAAGAAAAAAGTATATATTTGCAATTAAAAAGGAAAAAGAACCTACATATGAATCACTAAGAGGTACTGATAGAGTTCAAGATTTTGAAATAAGTCAGAGATCTTGGTTTGTGCTTGGGTCTGCGCTTATTAGTTAGTTGGTCATTAATCTCTCTGAAACAATTTCTTCAGTCACAAAACTGGACAATATATCCCACCTCACAGGGTTGCTGAGAGGGTTAAATGGGTAATGCATATTGTCTAGCCCAGTGGTTCTCAAACTTGGCTACATGATAAATCCATCTGATAAGTTTTAAAAAACACTGAGGCCTAAAGGTCCCCCTCCCAGAAATTGATTTAATTGGCTTGGGGGAATTTTAAAATCTCCCCAAGTGATTCTAAAGTGCAGCCAAGTTTGAGAACCACCAGCCTACCATAATGCCTGACATATAATAGGTATTCAATTAGCGTTGAGGATATACCTTCATAAGAAGTTTGTAAATGCTGAAACACTGCCTGAAGGCTGCTACTTAGGTCAATCCATTCTGTATAAATTTAGGAAGGTCTCAGAATCACTGAATATAACAAATCTTAAAAGTAGTCTAAAAAGTTTTGTAATAACTTTTCCAAATCTAAACCTCCATAGTATTTTTGCTTCCTTTTATCAAATAAGGAAATTCCATACAAAAGAAAGCCTAAATCTCCCTTGATATTTTCACTGAGGTATAATACAGAAAAATGTACAGATATAAGTGAGTACATTCTTTTGTTGTTGTTGTTGTTAAAGATTTTATTTATTTGACAGAGACATAGACAGCACAGATAGGCAGAGCAGCAGACAGAGGGAGAGGGAGAAGCAGGCTCCCGGCTGAGCAGGGAGCCCCATGTGGGGCTATCCCAGGACCCTGGGATCATGACCTGAGCTGAAGGCAGCCGCTTAACCGACTGAGCCACCCAGGTGCCCCTAAGTGAATACATTCTTCTTCATATATACACACTCAAGGAACTACCACACAAAGACAGACTAGAAAAATGTATATATAAATTAAAAATTAAATATTTAATTTCTCATCTGTTCCATAATTGTTGCTGCAATTTCAGTTTGTCTCTGGGCTTTTCTAAATACCTAATGGGGATGTTTATTTTATGCAAAGTTAAGAAAGTCAAACATCAACAAGTGGTAGGATAAGGAAAGCCTCCAGTAGAAATGTGCATATCAAAGGAGGAGATAAAAAAAATTCATCAAAACAAATGAGCAAAGTTGAAAAACAGACTTGAAAGCAATATAAACAATGAGTCACAAGACAGTCAACAACATTTATTGGGCACCCACTGTATGCTCAGTGCTCTAGAAAGAAACTGGATAGATTAAAGAAATACCAGGAGGTCCTCAGATATCAGCAACTTAAAAATGAAATGAGTCCACCTGAACAATTTCAAAGATAACCTAAATGAACCTTACAAAAAAAAAAAAAAAAACTAAATTAACTGAATGCCTATCTAGCTCCAAAAACTAAATTTATTTAGCAAATAATTTCCCTCAAAAACAAATTGAAACTCTAAATCCATGCCCCAGTGCTCACTTGGTGCTCCATTTACTCTGTGCATAGATAGCCGTCTGCCTAGTAAGTAAGAAGTGTCAGGAGCAACCGGGCTCAGCATTATCTAATGAAAGCTTCGTTTGAACCTTGTTAATTTTTGCCTTGCAGGCAATGTATATGGGTCAATGCAGTTTATGAAAATTAGTCTGAAAAGGTAATAAAAATGTGATTGACACTACAATCTGAAAATTCAAAAATGATTAACAAAAACATGGGGAGAACTATGCAACACCTCTTGGACCTCCTTTTTCTTTGCCACATAGAAATTAAGTATAAAAAAAAAAAACCCTATATATTTCCACTTTCTCAAAACAGGTTAAATGCTTACAAAAACTTAAAGAGTTACTGATTAAATTTAAGGTAAAAACTTATCAACAGATTGTTTCATCTTATTACGTCTCTGAAACAATAGAGAAATTTTCACCGCTAAAAGGAAGTTCAAGAGCTCTTAGTTGCAACCAAAACGTCCTCCAATAGGTAAACAGACAAAATGTGGTACATCTGAAATATTATTCATCACTAAAAAGAAATGAAGTATTGGGGCGGCCTGGGGCCGGGGAGGCCACCGCCTCCCTGGGCCTTCCCCGGGCGGCCGCCTCTGCGATGCCGCTGCTCGTCAAGGGGCGGCGAGTGCGGCTGCCGCAGTCCGCCGGGGACCTGGTGCGAGCCCACCCGCCTCTGAAGGGAAGAGGTCAGACTGTTCAACAAGTGGGACCCCAGGGCCTTCTGTATGTTCAGCAAAGAGAGCTGGCAGTGACCTCCCCAAAGGATGGCTCCATCTCCATTCTGGGTTCTGATGATGCCACCACTTGTCACATTGTGGTCCTGAGGCACACAGGTAATGGGGCCACCTGCTTGACCCACTGTGATGGAAGCGACACCAGAGCGGAGGTCCCCTTGATCATGAGCTCCATAAAAGCCTTCTCGGACCACACTCAGTGTGGAAGGCTGGAAGTGCACCTCGTGGGAGGCTTCAGTGACGACAGGCAGTTGTCACAAAAACTTACTCATCAGCTTCTTAGTGAATTTGACAGACAAGAGGAGGACATTCACTTAGTGACACTGTGTGTGACAGAATTAAATGACCGGGAAGAAAACGAAAACCACTTTCCAGTAATTTATGGCATCGCTGTCAACATTAAGACGGCAGAGATTTACCGAGCATCCTTCCCAGATCGGGGTCCAGAGGAGGAGCTCCGTGCTGCCCAAGCTTTAACAGGAGGACCAATGATTAGTATTTACGAGGCAAAGACAGAGCAACTGCGTATAGGACCGTATTCCTGGATGCCCTTTCCACACATGGATTTCTGGCTGCAGCAAGATACTAGAGAACCTTTCCACTTCGCCTCTGGCTGAGCCGCCCCACTTTGTGGAACATATTAGGTCTACCTTGATGTTTTTAAAAAAACACCCATCTCCCACCAGCGCACTGTTTCCTGGAAACAAGGCTCTGCTCTACAAAAAGAATGAAGGTGGCTTATGGGAAAAGATCTCTTCTCCAGGAAGCTAAACACGGGATCACCAAAGAAAGCAACTTGTTGGCCTGACAAAGACCACCGTGGGGGCTGCAAAGAATGCGCATCAGAATCTACATCTGATGAGTCTTAGGTCTCCTTCCTTACTGTCCTTCAAATGACTTCCAAAATAAAATCTTATTTTGGCAAAAAAAAAAAAAAAGAAATGAAGTATTAAGCCGTGAAAAACCTTGGAAGACCCTTAAATGCGTATTCTAAGTGCAAGAAACCAGTCTGAAAAGGCTACACTGTATGATTCCAACTATATGACATTCTGGCACAACAATGGAGATAATAAAAAGATTAGTGGTTGTCAGGAATTATGGGGTTGAAGTCAGGGGGAGATGAATAGGTGAAGCACAGAGGATGTTTAGAGCAGTGAAAATACTCTAATGATACTATAATGATGAATACATGTCATTATATATTTGTCCAAACCTATAGAATGTACAACATCAAGAGTGATCCCCAATATAAATTATGGATTTGGGGTGATTATGAGGTCTCAGTGTAGGTTCATCAGTTGTGACAAAGGTACCACTCTGGTGATGGATGTTGATAATGAAGGAGGCTGTGCCTGTGTGGGGACAGGGTACATATGGAAACCCTATGTACATGCTGCTCAACTTAGCTGTGAACCTAAAACTGCTATTAAAAAAAAAAAATTAAGTCTTTAAAAGAAAGTTCTTAGATGGAATACTTTCCCGGTTTTCAAAAGTATGCTAGGTAAGGAACTAAGAACCTTTAAATGTGGATATTATAATTATTAAAATATATACACTTAACATATGTTACTTAGTGGGGATGTAGATGTTAGCCAAGCAAGCACACTAATAATAGATTAACCAATCTTTTTTTTTTTAAAGATTTTATTTATTTATTTGACAGAGAGGGACACAGCGAGAGAGGGAACACAAGCAGGGGGAGTGGGAGAGGGAGAAGCAGGCTTCCCGCCGAGCAGGGAGCCCGATGCGGGGCTTGATCCCAGGACCCTGGGATCATGACCTGAGCCGAAGGCAGACGCTTAACAACTGAGCCACCCAGGCGCCCCTAGATTAACCAATCATAAAATGAAAGCAAAAGTTACCTTCAAGTCACAATTTCAATAATCTCTCAAATACAGACATAACTCAGAGATATTGCAGATTTGGTTCCAGACCACCACAATAGAGCAAATATTGCAATAAAGCGAGTCAATTTTTTTTATTTCCCAGTGCATATAAAAGTTATACTTAAACTATATAGTAGTCTAAATGTGCAATAAATAGCATTATGTCTAAAAGATAATGTATACACCTTAATTTAAAAATAGTGTATTGCAAGCCTTTCTCAAGAAACAAGAAAAGTCTCAAATACACAACCTAAACTTACACCTAAAGGAGCTGGAGAAAGAACAGCAAATAAGGCCTAAACCTAGCAGGAGAAGAGAATTAATAAAGATTAGAGCAGAAATCAATGAAATAGAAACCAAAAGAATTGTAGAACAGATCAACAAAACTAGGAGCTGGTTCTTTGAAAGAATTAATGAGATCAATAAACCCCTAGCCAAACTTAACAAAAAGAAAACAGAAAGGACCCAAATTTAAAAAAAAAAAAAATCATGAATGAAAGAGGAGAGATCACAACCAACACTGAATACAACTATAAGAACATATGAGCAGCTATATGCCAACAAATTAGGCAACCTGGAAGAAATGGATGCATTTCTAGATCTGTATAAACTACCAAAACTGAAACAGGAAGAAATAGAAAACTTAAACAGACCCATAACCAGCAAGGAAATTGAAGCAGTAATCAAAAATCTCCCAACAAACAAGAGCCCAGGGCCAGATGGCTTCCCAGGGGAATTCTAACCATTTAAAGAAGAATTAATACCTATTCCTCTGAAGCTGCTTTAAAAAATAGAAATGGAAGGAAAACTTCCAAACTCTTTCTATGAGGCCAGCATTACCTTGATCCCAAAACTAGAAAAAGACCCCACCAAAAAGGAGAATTACAGACCCAATATCCCTGATGAACATGGATGCAAAAATTCTCACCAAGATACTAGCCAATAAGATCCAACAGTATATTAAAAAGATTATTCACCCTGACCAAGTGGGATTTATTCCTCAGCTGCAAAGGTGGTTCAACACCCACAAATCAGTCAAGGTGATATACCATATTAAGAAAGGACAAGAACTATATGATCCTCTTAAGAGACACAGAAAAAGCATTTGAGAAAGTACAGCAGCTTTTCTTGATTAAAACTCTCCACAGTGTAGGGATAGAGGGAACATAACTCGTATCGTAAAAGCCATACATGAAAGCCCACAGCAAATATCATTCTCAACGGGGGAAAACTGAGCTTTCCCCTAAGGTCGGGAACATGATAGGGATGTCCTCTCTTACCACTACTGTTCAACATAGTACTAAAAGTCCTAGCCTCAGCATATCCCAAAGATATGCTGTGTAGTGATCCAAAGGGGCACTTGCACCCCAATGTTCATGGCAGCAATGTCCACAATAGCCAAACTATGGAAAGAGCCCAGATATCCACTGACAGATGAATGGATAAAGATGATGTGGTATATACATATACAATGGAATATTACTCGGCCATGAAAAAAAAAAAAGAAATCTTGCCATTTGCAGTCATGTGGATGGAACTAGAGGATAGGTATTACGCTAAGCGAATTAAGTCAATCAGAGAAAGACAATTATCATATGATCTCACTCATATGTGGAATTTAAGAAACAAAACAGAGGTGCATAGGGGAAGGGAGGGAAAAATAAAGACAAAATCGGAGAGGGAGACAAACCATAAGAGACTCCTAACCACAGGAAACAAACTGAGTTGCTGGAGGGGAGGGGGATGGGGAGATGGGGTAACTGGGTGATGGTCATTAAGGAGGACACATGATGTAATGAGCACTGGGTATTATATAAGACTGATGAATCACTGCACTCTACCTCTGAAACTAATAATACACTATATGTTAATTGAATTTAAAGAAAATTAAATTTTAAAAAATACTATATTGCTAAAAAATGCTAACCATCATCTGAGCTTTCAGTGAGTTGTAATTACTGATCACAAATCACTGTAACAAATAATAATGAAAAAGTCCGAAATAATGCAAGAATTACCAAAATGTGACACAGAGACACAAAATGAGCAAATGCTGTTAGAAAAATGATGGCAATGACTTGGTCAATACAGGGTTGCCACAAACCTTCAATTTGTTTAAAAAAAAAAAAGGCAGTATCTGTGAAGCACAATAAAACAAGGTATGTATATATGTACTTTGGTAAATATTAAACAGCATTTAGTCAGTCTCTGTTAAAGTTTTAAATCTTTGTTGGGGAGTGGTGTGTTAGAGTGAACCACATTCAAACAAAACTTTCACTGCATACTAATAAAGAAAAGTCCTTGGAATGAATTTTCCTAACTAGAGGTTTTATCAAATACTGGCTAGAAAAACTACTTGGAAATAGTGTCTCAAACTTTGGAAATATTAAAATCTAAAGTAGCACATTATAAAAAAAAAATTGACCTAACGCTGATCTAAATGTAAAATATAAACTTACAAAGTGTTTATTAAAATACAAGAGAAAATTCTTGGGACCAATGCTTACGCAAAAGGTTCTTAGACATGACACTAAAGACACAATCCATAAAAGGTTTTTTTTAAATATCGATAAACTGGACTTTATTAAAAGTCTGAATAGACCTTGTTAGGAGGATGAAAAGACAAGCCACAGAATAGGGGGAAATATCTGCAAGTCATATACCCAAATGACTTATATCCAGAAAATATAGAGAGCCCACCAAACTCAATAGAAAGAGGGGCGCCTGGGTGGCTCAGTTGGTTAAACGTCTGCCTTCAGCTCAGGTCATGTTCCCAGGGTCCTAGGATCGATCCCTGCATTGGGCTCCTTGTTCATTGGGAAGCCTGCTTCTCCCTCTCTCTCTCTCTGCGTGATGCTTCCCATGTGTACCCATGTGCATGCACACTCCCTATCAAATAAATAAATAAAATCTTTAAAAAATAAAAATATAAACTCAAGAGAAAGAAAACAACCCAATTATAAAATGGGCAAAAGCTCTGAACACTACCAAAGAGGATATGAATGGCAAACAGGCACATGAAAAGATGTTTAACATTATTCTCCATCAAGAAAATGCAAATTAAGACTATGATGAGATAACACAATGCACCTAAATTGAAAACTACTGACAACTTTAAGTGCAGACGAGAGTGTGCAGAAACTGGATCTCTCACTTGTGGCTTGTAGAACGCAAAATGGTACAACCACTTTGGGAAAGATTGGGAGTGTAATATGAGGCTAAACACACACATCATATGACCCTGCAATCTACTCTTGGTATTTGCATGAGAGAAAAATAAACTTATGTTCATATAAAACCTGCACATGAATGTTTATGGCAGCTGACTCTGTAACAACCCCAAACTGGAAACAACCCAAATGTGCTCCAGTGTGAGCATGAATAAAACAAACTGTGGACATCCATATAATGAATTCCGCAATAAAAAACAACAAAGTCTTGATACACTCAACATCTCAGATGATCTCAAGGGCATCACGCAGAGTGAAAAAAGCCAGTCTCACAGGGTCATGTACTGTAAAGTTCTATTTAGGTAAGAGTCCTAAAGTGACAAACTTAAGGTCACAGAATACAGATCACCGACTGCCTGGACTGAAGGCAGGGTGTGACTGTTAAGGGGTGATACAAAGGGGTTCCTGTGCAACACAACAGTTCTGTATTCTGATTGTGGGACGTCACACAAATCTACATTATGTAGTAAAAAGTCACAGAATTATAAATAAAAACAAGTAACAATAGATAATAATAAAGAATGCCTGTAAAAGCTGATGAAGTCCAAATAAGGTCTGTACCTGGCTTGATAGTATTGCACCAATGTCACTTCCCTGGTTTTAATAATGTATTATAGTTATGTAAGATATTATTATCGGGAGAAGCTTGGAGGAAGGCATAGGGAAACTGCATTATTTTTGCAACTTTTAGCAAATCAAACTATTTAAAAACAAAAAGTTACAACAAAAATAGATTATCTAAGATAGTGATTCTCAAACTTTTGATAGGCATTAGAATCACCTACAGAACTTGTTTTTAATTAGATTTGCTTGAGTGGGGCCACATTGTACCTATTTAATAGAATCTATATATAGGGTCCAGGTGATATATACTGGTAATCCAGCACATTACACTTTGAGAACCACTGGACTAAAATAAAGGCAAAGGTATTGGAAAAATATGATCCCCTCAATACATATTGTTCTATTTAATGGCCAATTACTAAACAAGTCCTACCTACACAGACCCTTATTCATAGACTAACTGAACTAAGAGGTTCTCATTTATAGACACAGTAAAAGACATGCAAATGAAATTCTTGATCTATTTTAAAAGCACAAATACTATTATTTATAACACAAATCTGATATATCAATAAAGAAGTGAAAATGCTGTTATAAGAAAAAAATACATGCTATTAAAACAAAGAGATGTAGAGGAAACATATCCACAATAAGAAACAAGGGCCACATTTTTAAATGTCCATTAAAGGTCCTTTACCTGTACTTCTATATAAAAAAAACTACTGATGGCAAATCACACACACATTTAACAAGCATCAAGGCATTTGATTTAAAAGCTTATTTTGTTAGAAAAAAAAAAAAAAAAAACATGAAAAGACCCAGACTTTATTCCATATGTAACATAATAAAAATTAAAACCCAATCTGTTAAAACATCATTCAATTATTCTCCCCTAAGAGGCCATTCACAGGGACTGGTAAGAGAAGCACATTTCAAACCCCAGACCCACGGCTTTTACATTTACATTGGGTGTCTCTGTCCTAAGCAGCTACTAGGCTTCATCTTACCTCAGGGAGGAATGATTCAGTTTCCCAATGTCTCCCCCTTCATCTTTTTACCAAACGAAATGCAGCAATAAAACAGAATAAATCAAGTCTTGGAACACCATTTCTGAAAGCCTGCTAATCTCGATCTTTAAGAGTTACTACAAATTCCTTTTTTTTTTTTTTAAGATTTTATTTATTTGACAGAGAGAGACACAGCGAAAGAGGGAACACAAGCAGAGGGAGTGGGAGAGGGAGAAGCAGGCTTCCCGCGGAGCAGGGAGCTTGATGCGGGGCTCGATCCCAGGACCCTGGGATCATGACCTGAGCCGAAGGCAGACGCTTAACGACTGAGCCACTCAGGTGCCCCGAGTTACCACAAATTCTTAAATGCTAGCTCAATTGCTCTCAATTCTGTGGAAAAATTCTTTTGGATGAAAAAAATAAAGCCATTTTTTAACTTACGCTCGAATAGTTGAATATAATAATTAGCAAATATAATAATAAGCAAAATCTAGAATCTGGATAGCCACAGCTCAGTTTCTCCTACAAATCGACAATGGGGGTGGGGGAAAGTGGGGAAATGGGACTGGGGCAAGAACTGACATAGAAGAGGAGATTTTAAGGGCCATAACCACCAAAGAAATGTGGCAAATTGAATCCAGTATGGACAGACTGACTGCTAGAGAAATTTGAATTAAAACGTAGTATTAGAGGACATGTTATTTTTGCTAGATACAATAATACCACAGAAGGTATGTCTAAAAACAAAAGTCCTTATCACTCATACATATATAATAAAATACTCATGAGTAAAAAGGCTTTGGGTGGGATTTTCTTCAAAAGAGAAAAGGGGAAGAAAGCAGAGGCAGGGAAGGAGATAGCTAAAGCAAGATCAAAAGTGATTTTTGGGGCTGAGTGATGAGTAATGACTACTCTCTCCTTTTGTGTTTGCAAATTACTAATACAGACCCCCCCCCCCCCAATCTTATGTCCTATGGTACAGAAGAACAAAACAATTAGAAATAATCGGGGGGGGGGAAGAAATTACTAAGGCTAATCAAAAATGCATATTTAGAATATATCTAGATCAAATATATATTGATCTCCTAAATGAAGGTCACTTCTGCCTTTTTGTATGCAAAATGAGGAGCTATGCTGAAAACTTTGTTAAGTTTCTTCCACTCTAACATTCTCGGTAAGTGCTTTAAATAAGCGAAGATCATCATTTTTCTTTTTATATTTGTGTCCTAGTCCTAACACCTCTGAAGCCCTAGGTTGCTACTAATCCACTTTCTGTCTCTATATACTTGCCTTTTTGGATAGTTCATATAAATGGAATCATAAAATATTATTTTCTCTGGCTTTTTTTCTTTTGGCTATTCTCTGGTTTCTTTCACTGACCATAATAGTTTTGAGGTTTGTCCATGTTGCAGCATGTAACTGTACTTTACTACTTTTTATTACCCAATATTATTCCATTATATGACTATACTACATTTTATTTATCTATTCATTAATTGATGGGCATTTGGGTTGTTTCCGCTTTTTGGCTACTGTAAATAATGCTGCTATAAACATTCACAGGAAAGTCTTTGCACATACCCCTTTTTGGTATATCATTCTTGTTGAGATTTCACAACAAAACTAATATAGCATGTTCCTAGTACTCAGTGTAATTCCTCCCAGATCCCTCCATGCGCACGAAAATAACTTAAAGTCATGATTCAGATTGAGACAGTTCAAGAATGGCTTTTCCATAAGCCATTCTTCTTTTAACTACAGATCAGTGAGTTAGGGTATTAAATGTGCAATATATATAAATAATGAATATAATGAAACTAATTTGTTTTAAGGCAAGATACAAAGTAGCAATCAATGAATAGACTAACACATCTAACAAAAAAAGAGATAGCTTCGTATAATGAAAACACAACATAAGTGCATTTCTGTACTGATTTCACTACCTAAACCCAGAAAAGATGGGATTCCCCCATGAGTGTTGCTTATACAATAATGTGTAGTTCAAAATTGTACTTTTAAACTCAGAACTGTACAAATGTTTTTATATTTTTCCTACATATTTAATAAATTCATTTGGGGAAAATTTTTTCTAGTTTTTATATAATAGGTATTGACGTTATTATATATATTTAATATCTATAATAGGTATTAACAAATATATATATTTAATATATATATAGGTATTGACAAAGAAAACACTTTGGGAATAATGATTTGGGGAAATGATCAAGAAGGAACACAAATATAAGAAAAACCCTCCCTCTAATCAGAAGTTCATTTAAAACACCACTTAAAATGTGAAATCAAAAGTTCAAGTAAACCTTAAGCACTTTATTTTGACTTAAAATACACAGATGTAAATTCATTCATTGATCCTTGATGTAGAGTGAAAGCTTATCTTTGCAAATGTACACATTGAATTTTCACCGTTGGTCTTGCATAAGTAGCACACAATGGCTTGCCTTCCACTTCAGTCTTTTTTAAGTGACCTAAGGATTTCAAGACACCTGCAAGCAATGTGAGTGCAAATTCCTTGATTTTTATCATTTTATTTTATTCTTTTCAGGTCTCATTCACATAAAATTCAACAGTACATTTTTTATAAAATATAATAAGAGGTACCAGCAGGCAATCTAGAAAATAGCCTACTGGCTTTAGGGGTTCATTGTGCCAAGCACAGGCATTTCAGCATGTTTCACCAAGGAGATGGAAGTCTTATTTGACTCTGTGAAGGAGTTCACTGAAGTTTAAGAGCTTCTACAGTATTACTGGACATAAGATTGCTGGAGCACTTTGATCCATACACTGAGAAATCTTTAAGAAATCATGGCCCCAAACTTATTTTTATAGTTCATCCAAACACTTGCAGGCTAAGCAAAAAACACATCAGCTACCTCTTAATCCTGTAAGAAAGGTAGTAAAAAGTGAAAACACTGGATCAGATCACAGGTCAGAAATTATACTAATAATTCTCTCAATAGGATAGTAATCCAAGCAGTATTAAGATATAAATACATAAAGTGTAACCCTCCAGAAACCATCATTTTTATCCTTCTATAGAAATAATGCCTTTTATTTGGGGAAGGAATAATCTGGAACTATCCTATTTTTATTAATTAAATGCTTTTATAACTATTCTCAATTCCAAAGTAAAAAATCTAAAAAAAAGTAAAAAAAAAAAAAAAAAACTAGAAGTAAAATCTTGCATGCATCATCAGAACTGAAAAATCACAATGAAATTGAAAACCAAATAATATTTACTGAGGAAGAAAGGACTCTAGGAAAGAGTTTACCTTCCCATCTCATTTTTTGGTGTTTCTTTATTGCAAGCACAGAATGGCACAGTAAGCAAAACAATCCCTGTTCACATATTATATATTTTTCATACAGTAACAATATTCAAATGGCTTACTGTAAATGTTCACAATTCTGACTACAGATTAGTTCAAATATGTGAAATCTGATTAATGACTGGAAGCTTGCTGAGTCCAGGTACTTTAACGCTCTAGTTTAGTGCTATCTCCTGAAGGATCTAGAATATTTTTGGCACAGAGAAGATGCTTAATAAAATATTGTTGAATGAATGAATGATGTCTCTTCAGATACACACACACTGAGTCAGGTGCTCAAATATTTTCCCAATCAAAAAAAAAAAATCCTAATTTCTTAATAACATGCTGAAATATGACAGTTGATGTATTTGGTGTGAAATGAAAGTTTCACCATCTGACCCTGATTCTCAGAAAACAAGGAGAACTTGCAAAGGAATAAATTATTCTCAATCATAAAAAATCTGGCTGTCCTTAAGCAATGGAGACAACCAACCAACCACTAGTATTCCTACATCTATATACCATTAAGAGTTCTCTTCCTCCTCCCATCTATCATAAAGAATCTTAACTTTTACTAACATTTTCTCACATTGTTAGTTTGACAACTCCCCCAAATTATTTTATATATTCTCCCCAATATCAGCCATGTATTTTATATTCCTGTGTATGAAAAAGGTCAAATGACAGATGAATTCAAATGAGCTCACTGATAGAGTAAACATAAAGGTAATGATACTTAGGGGGCCCCTGGGTGGCTCAGTCAGTTAAGTGTCTGCCTTTGGCTCAGGTCATGATCCTAGGGTCCTGGGATTGAGCCCCGTGGTCAGGCTCCCTGCTCAGAGGGGGATCTGGTTCTCCCTCTGCCCCTACCTACTGCTTATGTGTACACTCGCTCTCTTTCTCTCTCCCTTGCTGTCTGAAATAAATAGTCTTAAAAAAAAAAAAAAAGTAATGATACTTTGGAAAGAACTCTGAACCAGGAGGTAATATGAGTTTTTCCCACACACACTACCACACGACAGCATTTATTAAGCTACCATCACTAGTTTTGGGTAGAAAAACAAAAACAGCATTTCCTGCACTCAAAAAATTAATAGCTTATTATTTTACTCAATTATACATGAAAAGTCCCAAATTGAAAAGTCCCAGATGTTACCTTGTTTTCCCTTTGTGTCTTCAGTTTAATCAATCAATGAGCACTGGTGAAGCACCCATAACAATCAAAAGTGCAACTCATTAAGCTACAATAGGTGGGAAACTATGTATGCATTATAGTTAATTCTTACAACCACCTTGCAGAGTTGCTGTTTTCTGTATGTTACAGCATAAGGAATGAATTCCTGAGAGGAAGATTAACTTGTTCTCAGTCACAGTAAACTGCAGATCTAGGTTTTAAACCAGGGTAGTTGATTTCTACACCCATTTCCTTTCCCCCTGCCATTCCGCTACTGAATCTACTATGTGTGTCCGGGACTGATGAAACAACAATCTGAGGTCTTAAAATTCTATTTGGAATGACAGAAAAAAAACTGTATGAACCTATTCAATAAATATAATTTATTATTTTCTCTGCAACAATCTCTAAAAGAAGCCCTAGCTCACCAGAAGAAAACCATGAGACGTGGATGCTAAAGACTAATTCATTAGAACCATGCTTTCACAATCTATAAAACCACAGTCTTTTCAAGCAAAGGAAATCACCCACATTCTGAAAAGTAAATTATGTGTCATCCGCCTGGTTTAAGCAACCTAAAATACTATTTCCAGCCCTCCTAACCACCATATATTTCAGCTTCACAGAAAGGTAGCTAATTTAGGGTAGAAATACTGTAAAACCTATTGCAATTCTTCCTCCCAAGAAACAACAGAAGGAAATGACAAAGAAACATACAGTAGTCTCATTCATTTATACAAACTTTCCCTGAGGAAATAGGCGGACCTAGAAACAAAGGCATATATAACATGCCAAGTACTGGTGGTCAATACAGCACAAAGTCTTCAAAAATAGCTCTCAGAATATCAAAGCCATTAAAACAGCTTTAGCACAAGAATTCTGGTATAATAAGTGTGTCCTGTATTATGAATGCCAAGATAAAGGAGCTAAAATAATAACTGACATTCACTTTTTGATCCTAAAATAAAAACCAATCGGATATATTGCAATGCTCTCACAAAAAGATCATTATATGCTACTTTTTGTCCTGAAAATTTCATAAGCATCATTCACATGTTATTCTTACTCTAGTGTCTTAATCTGTTTCTACCACGTTTCTTAAGGAAAAGTTCAAAAGTAAAAAATAAAAATTAGAAAATATAAAGACTGTTACTTATATTTTATCACAAAAGCAAAACTAATCCTTTATTTCTTTTTGATGGACTGTGGCTTATTTTCATGAAGCTGATGGGATATCTTATGTCTGCACTTCAAGAAATGATAGCTAACTTTGACCAACCTGTTCTCCAGCTATGAAAATCAGAAAAGCATGATCCTGTGATTCCACAAGAATTTAAAAAAAAAAAAAAAACAACAACAGCCAAATGTAATCACTCATCAATTAATCTTCAAATGTTTTTTTTATTTATTTAAACAATAGTTTTATTTTGCTTTCTAGCATTTCTCTTTGGGAAAAAAAAAAAAAAAAACAATAGAACTTAGCTACATTTTCACAAAAAGTCAAAACTTTTAACAAACAAGTTATCCCAACAAATGGAATCACCAGTGGACCATCCAGATGACTTGAGAGTTTTAGGACATAATTGACAATAGGCTAAGGTTTAAAAGAAAGGGGGGAGGGGAAGTCATTACTAAGTACAGCATTGTGGGAAGGTTGAAAACAGTTGGGGTTTCGAAAGAATGAGTTTCTAGTTGTCTATCTCCATATATACGGCTTTTGGACTAACCACTGCCTTTTTTCTTTGTGTAAATAAATAACCTCTTTCCTTTGACAAAGTTAAATAGCACTAGGAAGGCATCTAAACATTCCATTTAAAGTCATGACTATGTAACTCCAAGATTGTGTAGAAAACACCCAAATTTAATCCTAAAGACTGATGCATAATCATTTCAAATATGAAAATGCAATATAATTATACTCTTAATGTTGAATGTATAATGAGTTTGTGTTAAATAATTCTGTTACTCACCTTAGTTTTTTTCCTTATTCCATCTGGTTCAGTAATTTGCTTTCTAAAGAACATACGCTTTGTGGGAGTAAGTAAGATACCACAGAGGTATATTCTCCTCTTTCTTATTAATGACATCATTAAATCTGCCTATTTATAGGCTCAACTATCTGACCTCATGGCCTACATGGATAAATGGATTTGCTTAGTTTATAATCCTCAGTGTGTGCTTAGCAGCAATTAACCAGACAGATAATAACTTGATACATCTTTTTGATCTTTAAAATATGGTGAGATTGCATTTTCTATTTTTATATGTGTGTGTCTTAAATGTGATAAGGTTTCTTCGTGATTAAAACTGAAAAACATAAATCTCATGTATTTATTTCTATAGGAAAACTAAATCTGAATTACACAAGTCAGATTTCTACAAGGTATTCGGAAACATGGCCCCTGTTAAAAAAAAGTAACCACTCTGGGGCGCCTGGGTGGCTCAGATGGTTAAGCGTCTGCCTTCGGCTCAGGTCAGGATCCCAGGGTCCTGGGATCGAGCCCCGCATCGGGCTCCCTGCTCAGCGGGAAGCCTGCTTCTCCCTCTCCCACTCCCCCTGCTTGTGTTCCCTCTCGCTGTGTCTTTCTCTGTTAAATAAATAAATAAAATCTTAAAAAAAAAAAAAAAAAAGTAACCACTCTGATCCTAATGAACTAATTATTTTCCAGGTTTTAGATATATTTTATAACAGCAAGTGCATTTATAATTTCAACACTTAGAATCTTTCCTAGGTACAAACAATTGTTACTTCTCCATTCTCTAAGGTTTTTGTAATTTTATAACTTCTAGGAAGACTTCTTTAAATGCTAAATAGCTGTAGGAAATACCTTTGCACACTGTTAGTGGAAAGGTAAACTGGTAAAGGCACTATGGAAAAGTATAGAGCTACCTCAAATTAAAAATAGAACTACCGGGGCACCTGGGTGGCTCAGTTGGTTAAGCGACTGCCTTCGGCTCAGGTCATGATCCTGGAGTCCCGGGATCGAGTCCCACATCGGGCTCCCTGTTCAGCAGGGAGTCTGCTTCTCCCTCTGATCCTCCTCCCTCTCATGCTCTCTCTCATTGTCTCTCTCGCAAATAAATAAATAAAATCTTAAAAAAAAAAAAAAAATAGAACTACCATATGATCCAACAATCCCATGTCTGGGTACATTATCAAATGAAATGAAAAGAGGATCTCAAAGAGATAACTTCACTCCCACGTTCATTACAGCACTATTTCATAATAGCCAGGACATGGAAACAACTTAAATGCCCATCAATGGATGAATGAATAAAGCAAACGTGGCATATAAATGCAATGAAGTATTACTCAGGCATGAAAAGAGGAAAGAAATTCTGCCATTTATGACAACTAGGATGAAACTTCAGGGTATTATGCTAAGTGGAATAAGTCAGAGACAAATACTGTATCATATCACTATATGTGGAATCTAAAAATGCTGAATTCAGAAACAGACTAGAATGGGGGTTTCTGGGGCTAAGGGGTGGAGGAAATGGGGAGATGCTAGACAAAGGGTACAAATTTCCAATTACAAGATGAATAAGTTCTGAGACTGTAATGTATAACAGGGTGATTACAGTTAATAATACTGTATTATGTATTTGAAAGGTGCTAAGGGAGATCTCAACCATAAAAAAAGGGGGCGCCTGGGTGGTGCGGGCAGTTGAGCATCCGACTCTTGGTTTCGGTTCAGGTAGTGATCTCAGGGTTGTGGGATCGAGCGCAGCATTGGGCTCCAAGCTCAGTGTGGAATCTGCTTAAGATTCTCTCTCACTCTCCCTCTGCTCCATTCTGTCTCCCAATCTCTCTCTCAAATAAATTTAAAAAAAAAAAAGTGGTAATTATGTGATGTGAACTTAGCTGAAGTTCTGGAGGTAATCATTTCACAATATATAGGTGTATCAAATCAACACACCTTACATCTTAAACTTATACAATGTTATATGCCAATTATATCTTAATAAAGCTGGGAAAAAATATTTTGTACCACAAGACAACGTTAGTTCACTTTCTTTACCTTATTATTTCTTTTAAGTCCCCAGACTTCCAGTGGGAACCATTTGGAGTTTCAATTAAAGGGAGCATTTTGATTATCCACAGATACTCCACCCCAAAATTTGAGCATACACAAAACGACTTTTCACATTTCATCTAAGATTACATTACACCAGGCATCTATTTAAAGGATGAGGTTAGTGTGGTCCCTAAAAACAGAATGAAGTTTCAGCACACACATTTTTACAAAGGAAATACAGTATTCTGAGCAAAATGATGAGTCAGGTTGTTTTCTTTGGTTAGTTAAGTAAGCAAAATCATACAATCAAGTACCAGCCAAGTCATAATTTCCACTCACAACCTTCTTACTCGTGGATCATACTTGACAGAGTTAATATTACACCCAGGGTCTGCTCTAAGAGTAATGTATTAAGGACAGGTTGTGTTTGTTTAATTAGGCAAATTTGAATGCTATTTTTACTCACTAAAGAGGTGTTAATACAGAAAGAACCCATGCCAGTATGGTCCTGAAAAAAAGAACACCAACCTGGGGTCCAAAATGCTAATTACAGTTTGAATTTCTTGTTAAGTAACGTAATACCACTGAATCTCAGTTTACTTATTTACTGACATTGAATGAAGAAAATATTTTAATTTTTAAATTTTAAATTTTAAAATTTAAATATTTTAAGTATGCTTTATAGGGTTCTTGTATTATAAGAGATAGTGATTAAGTACTTGGTAAAATTGAAAGCTCTAGGTAAGTATGATTATCATATTATTTATTGAAATGTTCATAATTTGAAAGGAACGTCACCATGGCTTAAAGCTTGAAAGTATATCAAATAAAAACATAATACACAACAGTAATTATATATACACACAGAGTTTAATGGATTATATTTAAATTTTTCTTCTTTTCCAAAAAGCATAAATTACATCACTGCATATACATCTAATGTGTCAAGGAAAATAAATGTACAAATTAAAATGTCAATTCCCAAAACCATTAAGTTCTTCAGCTTTTTCTATAAAAAAGAATATTAAGATATATTAAATGTTTAAAAGTAGTAATAGCTCAAAGAACAACATGAGACCATTTTTAAAAGCAGAGGCTGAGGAATTTTAAGTTATTATAAGTTTACAAATCATAGGTACTTACAATTCTTTCATAAAATCTCTATGAAATGGTACCGTTCCTTTGGCTATGTACTCTTAGAGAATGCTACACCAACTGTCCTGTTCTGTTACTGACTCTACTGTTTATCATGTGTGTCAGTGCCAGGCACTTCTTACCTCTGGCAAATACGTAAAAGAAGGAATTTACTGGTCTTTCAAAATCATTCCGGGAATGATCATGTAACATTTTCACAGGTTCCTTTTCTAAAGAGAATGTGTTTTATATATAGTTTTAAAAAGTTGCTCCTTAATTAGCAGTTTAAAAACTAGAGTATTCACTGTTTTTATCTGTTTATATAAAATTACAAATTCTTGCAGATTCAAAACATATACGATTCTTTAAATTTTAAAGCAACACCTCACTAGATAATTTAATTAATCGTTAGATGCTAGTGCTCAGAAACACATCTGTAGGATATTTAAGAAAAATCTTAAAATTATTTGTAGGATGGTAATTTGAAGAAAGCTGGGTAAATTAAAAACAATTAAAATTCAGAGAAAAGCTCAGGAATTTGATTTTGTAAAAATGAAAAGGGAACAGGCATATTTCCTGCAGAAGCCCTAAGGCTTCTCTCAGTTTGTTCAAGGCAAACACCATTTCCCATCATAAAAACCCAAAACAGGCAACGGAAGCTGATACTTGAGTTACATGGTTTTACCCCTACCAGACTAAAAGACTATGGCCCTGAAGTGAATGAAGTAGCATCTGAAAGGCTAGATTTTAAAGTCCTTTTATAAATCAAAGATCATCTTTGTAACAATTCAGATTTTTTAAGGATATTCAAAATCAAATACAGATTATTCAAATAATAGCAACAGAAACTGTGGTCCAAAATTATATGTCCCATTATTTTCACTCACAGAGCATTATTTCTTTTTCCACATGTGCAGTATTGTCTTTGATGCAAGCTATGGCCTCAAATAAACCAAGGACTTCCACTGGAATTCCCTTCCAGTTTTGATGGGAATCAATGGTCTCCAAAAGAGCCCTAGCTATTTTTCACCTACATCCCTCTCCCACAGCAAAACCTCTTTAAAATGTCTATACTTTTTATGTCTACTTCCTTAAGCTCATATCGGCTCATGAGTCCACTCCCACTTGGCTGGCATTCCTAACCTTACTGATAACTGTCCTATAGTTTTATTATCACCAAATACGCTCATGTTGCTCTGGGTAAGAACAGACCTTGTTTCTGTTCTCATCTCACTTGACTTCTTAGCACTAATCTAAACATCTGATATTACCAATCCTGAAATCTTTTCCTGGAACTAGATTCCTACCTATCATACCTTCTGGTTTGCCAAGAGAGCCACAATCTGCCTCTGTTGTCCCTGCTTTAGTATAGTAGTTGAGTTTTAGTAAAACCCAAATCCCACCACACTCCTGCTTCATTTTCAAAGGTGTCCCACATTGCATTATCAATTACATGGTCACCCTACCTGGGGTATTACTGCCCATTTTCTTTCTTTCTTTCATTTATTTATCTAAGAGAGAGCATGAGCAGTGGGGAGGAGTAGAGGGAGTGGGAGAAGCAGTCTACCAGCTGAGCAGGGAAACAGGCTTGCAGCTCAATCCCAGGACTCTGACTTCACTACTGAGCCAAAGGGAGATGCTTAACGAACCGAGCCACTCAGACGCTCCAGCCCATTTTCTTTATATCTCTCTTGGCCGTCTAATTACGCGTGTCAAATCTGGCAATGCCAAAAGCAAAATCTTCCCTTCTCCTCCCTTAGTTTTCCCAAAATCTAAGAATTAACTTTGCTTCTTCTCCTCACATGTAGTCCAAAACTGGTTCTGAATCCATACACTCAGTCTCCGTTACAACCTTGGGTCAACCTGCCACCCCTCCCACACATACCACAGTACAGTCTCCCCGCCTCTGCTCTCACGCGTCAATCCAATCTCTTCTAAACACTTCAGCAGTGATGGTTTGTTTGTTTATTTTTTAAAGATTTTATTTATTTATTTGACAGAGAGAGAGACAGCGAGAGAGGGAACACAAGCAGGGGGAGTGGGAGAGGGAGAAGCAGGCTTCCCGCTGAGCAGTGAGCCCGATGTGGGGCTCGATCCCAGGACCCTGGGATCATGACCTGAGCCGAAGGCAGACGCTCAATGACTGAGCCACCCAGGCACCCCAACAGTGATCGTTTTTAAATATAAACTCAGTCAACTCATTCTCTGTTGTAAATCCCCCAAAGGGTTCCTATGGTTCTAAGAGAAAATCCCAAAACTTCATCAGTGCATAAAACCCAACCAGACTGGCCCTATCTGGGTCTCGCACTCCTTTCATTAGCCTTCTGTGCCCTAACAACGCATATGTTCTTGTAGGTCTGTCATTCATAAGCCTCCCAACCTTAGGGGCTTTGCCTTTGCTCTTCCCCAGACCTAGAATTCTTTTCCCCCTGTGCTTTCCTCTTTCCTCATCACTCAGATCTCAATTTAAATGTTAACTTCTCATAAGACTTTCAGGGATCTTGTCTAAAGCAGCAAACCATTTGCTATTACATCATCCTATTTTTTTTTTTTGCCTTTTTTTATTTTATGTGATGTTAATCACCATACATCATTAGTTTTTGATGTAGTGTTCCATGATTCATTGTTTGCGTATAACACCCAATGCTCCATTCAGTACGTGCCCTCCTTAATACCCATCACCGGGCTGACCCATCCCCCCACCCCCCTCCCCTCTAGAACCCTCAGTTTATTTCTCAGAGTCCATAGTCTCCCATGGTTCATCTCCCCCTCCGATTTCTCCCCCCTTCATTTTTCTCTTCCTACTATCTTTGTTTTGTTTTTTTTTTTTTAACATGTATTATTTGTTCAGAAGTACAGGTCTGTGATTCAACAGTCTTACACAATTCACAGCACTCACCATAGCACATACCCTCCCCAATGTCTATCACCCAGCCACCCCATCCCTGCCACCCCCCCACCACTCTAGCAACCCTCTTGTTTCCTGAGATTAAGAATTCCTCATATCAGTGAAATCATACATCATCCGATTTTAATTCTGTCAAAGCATTTATCACTTATTTTTCTTTTATTTATTTTTTCTGGCTGTTCTCACAAAACCCTGCTCCCACCCCATCCCTCCTCCCCACTCCCCAGAATCAAAATTCTGGGAAGAGATACCTCACTAGTCTTTCCACTGCAGGATGTCTCCCAGCTTCCCATAGACACTCAGGCCCCAGCAGGATTGTCTTGTCCGAACAGGAGGGTCCCTGGGAGCTCCTGTAGCAACAAGGCCCTTTAGCTCCTGCAGCAGAGACCACATGGACTGGGATTCCTCCACTAGCCACCGTTTCAATAAACCAGTCTAGAAGGAAAGAAGAGCTAAGATGGTAGAGTTCCGCTAGTATAGATGCAAAATTGAAAGGAGAGTAGAGATGTGTTAAGAAGGAAATACGGGGTAGGCCCCCATCTGTGGGAAGGTTCTCTAGGCTGCACTTTGGCCTACTGAGAACAGTTTGCTTCATGCATTTCTTATATTTTAAAAGGCAGAAATATGATATAATTATTCTTTCTGTAGTTTAAATAGTCCACTACCCTACAATTCAAGCAAAGTGCTACTTTCGCTTAAATGCGGAAGCAGTCTGGCAAGATAGTGCTAACTACCTGGGCAGATTCCTAGCTTAGCCATTAACTGGTCATGTGATCTAGAGCAAGTTATTTATCCTCACTCTATCTTAGATCCTCTTCTGTAAAATGGGGTAATAATAACACCTACTCAGGGGTTTAATATGCTAATATAAAGAAAGTTCTCAGCACAGTGTCTGTACCATAGAAATCGCTAATACTTACTGAGCATTCTAATGCCCCAAAAGAAAACAGAAGCAGGCCTTTGCAATAAACATTTTTGACAGTGAAATTAATTCTATGCAATCCCTTAAAAAGAGTATATCAGTTTAAAAAATGTAAATCTATAACTTATTAGTCAATTTACACTTAAAGATACAAACATAGACACACACACTTTTTTTTTAAAGGCCTCTGGGTGAATCACATGGAAAAATTTTATGAGATTTTTCATGAGGGGTTTTTCTAGATAAACTTTTTTAGCGTGGCTTCCTCTTGGAAAATAATTAAACATTAATTTTAAAGCTAAATATGATTATTTTCCTTGCTTCCTAGGATATTGGGTTATAAGCTCTACAAAGACACAGATATTATCACTGCATAGTACGGACAGAAGCTGCGGTACTCCTATTCATTTAGCAACCACCCTACTTTTGTGTATTTTCATCTTTGTGCCTTATTTAGAAACCAAATGATGTTTGCCCTGGGCGGCACTGCCAGTGTCTCGCTAGGTGAAGTGGAAATCCAAAAGGCAGAGTAAGCAACAGACACAGTGGAGATGCTATGTTTTCATGAAGACATGCTGTCACCTTGTGAGGTCTCTGGGCAAGAAGTAAATATAATTCTCAGTCAATAATTTGCTCTTCCACTTAGTCAAACTCCAGAACAGACACCCTTTAAGAATACCTTGCCTATGATGTGCATATTTTCCCCTGGGCGTTCCCTTCGTCTTGGGAGAATTTCAAATAGACACTTGCCCCCTCCAGAATTTTACCAGCAGTGAGCAATCTGTTTCCTTCCATAATATTCAGATTTTCATGTTGCATTTTAATTGTGAAAGTAATTTTCACTACTTTAAAATCAAAAGTACAAAGATTCAGCACCTTACATGTAGATCATAATGAATACCACATAGAGAAAAACAGACATTTATCTTCTTTGCAGTGATTTATTAGACTTTTTTTTATCAGAAAGGCTTTTATTTTTTAGGTGCTCTATATCCATAGGACAAAAAAGGCACAATAATGCCCTATGTCCCCCCAAAAAAAGTACATGGATACTAATGGATAAGGCTAGAGCAGTTCTGTAAAAGGTCACTAAAAATAAATTTGCTATTAACAAATTGTAGCAGTACTGAGCTAACATTTTGCAGGGGAGGGGAGGGTAGCTGCAGAGGGAGAGGGAAAGAGAGAATCTTAAGCAGACTCCACACCCAACGCATGAGCCGGACACGGGCTTGATCTCATAACCCTGAGATCATGACCTGAGCTGATATCAAGAGTTGGATGCTTAACTTATTGAGCCACCCAGGAGCCCTAACATTTTAATTTTTAGATAAAAGAATGCTTTGGCATCATCACGATCCCACACACTGTGTACTTACTGCAGACTAGGCTTTTTGTAAAGTGCTTCTCAAGCATTCTTTCATTCTTTCTCACAATAAGCCAAACAGGCATTCTGCTCATGTGTGAGATACCTAAGGAGAGGAACTATTTAGAGAGTCCATGAGGCACCTAGGAGGTAGTGTTTGAATCTAGGAGCTATACTCCATCCATTAAACTTGAAGTCTAATTTAATTCCAAATGTGCTCCAAATTAAATTTTTCACCCTGATTTTATTTTATTTTATTTTAAGATTTATTTATTTGACACAGAGAGACAGCTAGAAAGGGAACACAGCAGAGGGAGTGGGAGAGGGAGAAGCAGGCTTCCCGCTGAGCATGGAGCCCGATGCGGGGCTCAATCCCAGGACCCTGGGATCATGACCTGAGCCGAAGGCAGACGCTTAACGACTGAGCCACCCAGGAGCCCCAACCTGATTTTATTTTAAAGGCCTGAACTGTGAAATGACTTATCTATAGGCACTCCATACTCAAAACTTTTTTTTTTTTTAAAGCATGAGGGAACTACATGCACAGGGAAAAACCAATAAAGTTGACTTATTTTCAACAGATATCAAGAGCATAAGAAGGTATCCAAATCTCTCTGCTGCTTTTTAGAAAAAATGTAAAAATTATTTCCTAAATAACTGACATTATCAGTGTATATATTTTTTAAACTGAACAAAGCCATGCATTATTTTCTTAATGGTGTTTTTTCTTTAACCTCCAAGAAGACTATCCAGTAGCAAAAAAGGAATTCTGGGGGCGCCTGTGAGGCTCAGTTGTTAAGCGTCTGCCTTCGGCTCAGGTCATGATCTTGGGGTCCTGGGATCGAGCCCCCTCATCAGGCCCCCTGCTCGGCGGGAAGGCTGCTTCTCCCTCTCCCACTCCCCCTGCTTGTGTTCCCTCTCTCACTGTCAAATGAATAAATAAAATCTTTAAAAAAAAAGAAAAAAAATGGAATTTTTATCCTTATAATTTATTAGGACATTTTTCATTTCTAATTCCCTTGTTACTTTGTATTGCCTTTTATGTTTTATAATTTTAGATTTCCACAGATTACGAAAGTATGAATAATCTTTTTTTTAAGACTTTATTTATTTGAAAGAGAGAACGAACACGAGTTGGGGGAGAAGCAACGTCTCTTGGGTTGTGGGCTATGGCCCTCAGCTATGTCAGGAACTCGTGTTCTGGCTGCCTGGCCAGATCTAGATACTAAAAATCCAGACACTAAAATCTCTTCTTCCATCCCAGACATTCCAAACACACCCGCGATGTAGATCAGACATTATAATGCAAGAGATACAAAGTTAAAACCATCAAACACCGGGGGCACCTGGGTGGCTCAGTAGGTTCAGCGTCTGTCTTTGGCTCAGATCATGATCCCAGAGTCCGGGGATCAAGCCCCATGTGGGGGATATCGAGCTCAGTGGGTACTCTGCTTTTCCCTCTCCCTCTGCCCTTCCCCCCCCGTCCCGCTTGGGTGTACTCTCTCTCTCTCAAATATAGAATCTAGAGAAGGAAAACAAAAAACAAAAAAGCATCAAACACCAATCATGGGAGTGGATGTTGTCACACACTCCACAGGTGCCGAGGCAGCCTTGAGGAAGGGGTGGTAGCAAGACCAGGATCCAGGGCAAGACCAGGATCTAGGCAAGAGAAGCAGCAGGTCCAAGTGGGCCACCAAAACCTTCTATGGCTTCCTTTCTCTCCTCAGGTTCTGGTGATTTCTCTCATTTCACAGCATTCACAGCACTTAACTCTTAACTTCATTCATATTAATTTTATAGACTGACTAAAATGCTAAGTTTTCATTTATGCATGTTTTATATTCTCAAACAAGATCCTTGAAGAAGGGAGTGCTATTACGATAGGCACAGCGTGTGGCAGCTAATCAAACACTATGTATATAATCCTAGATTGTCTTACTGACCTATTTTATTTTGAATCTCTAATTAAATTTTAGTTCCTTTCTTTAAAGAATTCACAGATATTTCTTCAGTCCCACAAGTTCCTTACACATTGCTAAAGCATATACCCAGTTCCCAATACACATATTTTGCACAGCTTCTTCTGTGAAACCCTTAGTGATATGTGCGCATCTGTTGTCCAAAACACTGGTTCTCCAAAAAAGGCCAGTTCTAATGTTAATTCCTCTGAGAAGACACCCCCATTCTCTCCCCCTTCCTCCCACTGAATACCCTAGTTTCCTGTCCTGTGTTCACCGAACACGTAGAAAAGGACACTCACTTATTACACATCATCTATTTCCCATCCTACATTATGGATTATTTAAGGCAAAAAATTTGTGATTTTCATTTTTTATTCCATCGGTATTAGAAGAGTCAATAAGTGATTTTTAAAATAATGAATATAAAGACTAAATTGATATCTAAGGAAAAGTAGTCAGATATTCATGAGAATACTTCTAGAGAATCCCAAGATGAATTGAAGTAGTCAAAGATTTAAAGAGTTGGGGCTTTTTTTTGTTTGGTTGCTTTTTGTTTGTTTTGTTGTTTTTAAAGGCAAAGCTCTTCATGATTAACCGGGGACTGAGCCACAACTTCCAGCAGAGGTTAATACCGAAAGCTACACCAGTTACACCGAACATTTTTCATGTGAGCTAGGAGCTCCAAAAGTGAGAGATAATGTAACTGCTGGTAGTTGCTATGGTAGCAAAAATAAACCTTGTACAGATATTCCAGTCATCCTTTAACTATGCTTTCTATTTGCTGGGGGTTTTCAGTGGTGTTTGAGCCCAAGAAAGGGGGAAAAAAAAAAATCTGTGGCTTATTCTCCAGGAAGAAAATAGGAAGCTGATATATGAATTACAGCTGAAGTCTTCTTTGATTAATAAATAGCTAGAGGAAATCCCCACCCCACCCCCCAAAAAGGCAGCTGAAGATAAAGAGATTGAAATGAAACAGTGACACTATAAAAATAAATCTAGCTTTTCAGACGCATATATGTCTTAGGTTCAATTTAGAGTTTTTCTAAGTATACAAATAATTCTTGTTAACAAAGTTGACCCTGCTGCATGGAGAAATGAATCAGGAATCACATGGATTAAAACTCCAGGAACCTGGAGGGCTCCTTCTACACTTGGGAGTCCCTTTTGACTGCCGTATTCAACAAGGTATTTTACACACACAAAGAGAATGGACTCATGCTCAGTAGTACAGGAAATGAACTAAAATATGCAGTCCTGCAATAAATACACACAAAGCATCTCAAGAGTCATGCCAAATAAAACAGAGAATATATATCTATGAAGAAAACATCCCAGAGAAGGTGAGGGTTGACATGGTTTTACATGAGGTTGATTCCAGACGTTGAGATGGAGTGGGAGAGACATCTGGAAAACTGCATATATGAGCAGAGACAGGCATAAGCGGGACTTGCAAAATACCAAGTAGCTCATTTTATGGGTGGTCTAGCAGGAATGGCTCAAATAGCCAGTGATAACACTAACAAACAACAAAAAAAAGTCTCAAATCACAGCACAATGAGCCTGAATGAAGTCTATTTCCTAACTCCATACCTCTCGGCCTCAGATCCGTAATTACTGCCACTAAGTGGCTTACATGTCACTTTTCCAGGTTCTTTCTCACCAACTCCTACCCATAGCCCTTTCAATAGGAATTCTGGAATTGCTTTCTGATGCCCAAGAAGCTTATGTAGACTGCCTCTTCCTCAGTTACACCATTTCCATCACAAACTCCAAATGGCAGATCAGGGGAAGGGAGCAGAGTCAGCATCTTCCTAAATCCCTCCTGCACCTTCCACAGGAATGCATTACTCTAGCTCAATAGCAACACTCCTCTTCCTCCAAGGGGGGTGGCCATCTAGGTACATTGCTGCTTTATCCATGTTAATCACTTAACTTCAGGTCGCCTTCTACAAACACTGAGGAACTTGACATCTGGCTCATAGTAAACTTACGCTCTGTTTGCTCTCACTTAAATCTCAGAGCTCATATTGATGGTCCATTCAACACCCTATCTGCTTCATTGACTTCTTCACACCTGTACTCCCATCACCAGAGGACCTTGTAATTACCTGAAATTTCGCCACATCATATAGGTCAAACTTTAATATCCTATCCTGATTGTAATTTCTTACACCTTTCAAATCCTGTACCTACCCTCTGCACCCCATGAACCTGACCCCTCAAATAAATAACCTAGCTACATTTACTTGCCATCCACCATACACTACTTGGGAAATCACCTGAGTTACACTTTGAACTACAATCTCTATTATTTTGCATTCTTTATCCTCCAGCTTATATGGCTCATAAAATCCCAAACTGGAATTACTAAAATAACAATACCTTCCCTACTCCCATATGAGTTGTCTCAAGAAAGTAAACCCTATAAAATTATTTCATTGATTTCAGACTGTCTCCTCTTATGATTTAGTTTTCTAAATTTCTGTAAGCAAACTGGTAATAAACTATTAGAATTTGAAAATGTTTCTTTTTTTATATTGAATAAAAGTATCAGCCACCATAACAAATGCTTACCAATTGCTTCCCTAGCATCAATTTCATACTTCTTACACAGTTTAGCTGTCCTGGTGACTAGATGGGATTGATTCCCATTAACTAGCCACATAAGTGGGCCCTAATTACCCTAAAACCAGTAGCAAAATCTCACAACCTTACTACTGAGATTGACAATAACTCAAGACCAAATCAATTAGAGGCTGGCATTACTCTAGCCATAAGCATTGCAATGGAGACTGTCTTAAAGCTGGTCCAGAGTGCAGCCCAGGAGTCTGACAATCTTGAAGAAACACTGATGTGCAAATGTCACATCTGGAACTAATGCATCCTTTGTGCAATCATGCATCAGAAGGCCTGGGTTCAAACCCACCTTTCCTCTTCTTCCTCTTCTCCCTCCCCTCCCTTCTTTTAATCTAGAAAAAGGTGATAATGATAGCTTCCATGGAAGTTATGAAAATTACAAAAGATATATGCAAACACTCTACCACTGGGTTATCTAGGCCCACCTTCTCCCTCCAGTAGCACCCATTAGCTGGAGAACTGAAATGGGAGATACTACAGTTTAGGCTGATTCAGTTTTACAGGTTGGTGGCATGTTGAACAAAAGTCTGTCTAGGGAAAAGAGAAAGCTTGAAATCGAGCAAGCTATTGAAGAAAGTTAAAATGACTGATTCTGGAATTTAGACAGAACAGAGAAATAAATGCATGAGAAGCCAGATAACCAGAAAAATAAAATATGTTAAAGACCTATAAAGAGCAGAATAGGTTAAATAGGAAAGAAAAGAGAATAAGAATTTGTAGAGTGGAGTTTCTGAATTTATTGTATCAGAGGTATGCTAATTCCTGTTAATAAGAGAGATGGTTTACAGGAGTACAGTAGAGGTTTTCTAATTAAAAACAAAAACATTAGGGGCGCCTGGGTGGCTCAGTCGTTAAGCGTCTGCCTTCAGCTCAGGCCATGATCCCAGGGTCCTGGGATCAAGCCCCGCATCGGGCTCCCTGCTCTGCGGGAAGCCTACTTCTCCCTCTACCACTCCCCCTGCTTGTGTTCCCTCTCTGGTTGTCTTTAAAAAAAATAATAAAAAATAAAAAAAATAAAAAATAAAAATAAAAACAAAAACATTAAAATAGGGTGGTAGATGGGTCAAATACCCTATCTTAATAAAGATCATGATGACAGGGTAGAGGGGACGGAGAAAAAACCGGACGGAGATGGGCAGCTATGAATGTGGTCGAGAGTATTTGGCCAGATGGTATGAAGCTCCAAGGCAGTGACATTCTTGAGTTTTATGCCCTCTCTTCCAAGAATATAGAAAAATATGAAGCAAAAAAGAGGGCATAAGGAAAAACCAATATTAATATTACCTCTGTGCCAGGCACCTGGGTGGCTCAGTTGGTTAAGCGACTGCCTTCGGCTCAGGTCATGATCCCAGGGTCCTGGGATCGAGTCCCACATCGGGCTCCCGGCTCAGCGGGGAGCCTGCTTCTCCCTCTGACCCTCTCCTCTCTCACGCTGTTTCTCTCTCGCTCGCTCTCTAATAAATAAATAAATAAAATCTTTAAAATATATATATATATTACCTCTGTGCCCAGGAGAATAAATATCTTCCAAAGGAAATGCAATCTTTTTGAAAAACAAGAGTCATGTGAGGAAGTAAAGGGAAATGGGAAGTTGAAGCTGTGTCTGTCAGAGAGCACAGGTTCAGAAGACAACAGCTATGTATGTTGTAGCCAACCCATTAGTGGTAGCTAACCCGTTAATTCTCAAAACTCTCTTTTTAGCCTTGTGTTATTTCTATTCAAATTTCAGAACAGGTGAAAATAGAAGAGTCATTTAATTATTACTTAAATATCTACCTGAAAACCTATAATCAGCAAGCCTACTTCTCATATCAAAATCTAGATTGTGATTACAGATATTCTCTTTGCAATTACCTCTTTTATAGGACATTTTCAAAAATAACTAATAATTGAGTACAAATGGATAATTCTCTGCTAAGATTACTACTTACTTTCTTGCTCTTAAGTTGATGGATGTTTTATGCATATTGGCCTGATTTTATAACTGTGAACACTTCCAAAACAGCCAGCTGGGGGTTTTCTGGTGTGTATGTGTGTGTTTTTTAAGCTTACCAGTTTTTTTTTTTTTCCTTCTTATACTCAAACGCTTTGAGAGAAAACAGATGAAGACAAAAATATAAATATCAAGATAAAAATATCAAATATAAATACCCTTTGTAACTAAACATGAACGAAGAGACTCCAATTTTTTCCCTTAACCTTTAATAACTGGTATTATATTTGCTTACTAAATATAAAAGCTTTAAAAAAAAAGGGGAGGGACTACACAAGAAACTCAAGAAAAAAATGGTTTACATAATATAGCATCCATCAGTGAGGGGAAAGTGCTTTGGAGAACTCTCTACTTCTCTCTAGAAACCAGTTAAACTTTTGACAGGTTTAAGCACCTGAACTAAAAACAATGCTAAAAGACAGAACACTAGCCTAGAAATTACTTCCTTTCCACACTCTGCAAAACTTGAACTATTACCTTCTAATGTACTTTCCACAGGATAACTCCCTTCAGAAATCTCCAGGAAAATGCATATTGAAATTACTTCCATTCAGAAAAAAATGTATATAACTATAAACGTATGTTTACATTGTGTACTCACACTTGATTCTCTGCAGCTTATCTCTAAAAAAGTACTCTGAAAAATATTCTTCCAGAGATATAATAGGTTTAGAACACTCTCCCAGAGTTATATCTGCTATTTTTTTCTGATATTTGGGAATTAAGAACTAGAGGTTAGCTCTAGCATTCCCTGTTGCACTTGCTGTAATATCTAACTTCTCAAAATTAAAAAAAAAGAAAGAAAAAGTATAGCTGCACCTATTAATCGTTATTTTAAATATTTATATATTTATTTATTCACTGAGAAAGTCTCTAGAGGCATGGAAAAAAAAACTGTCACCCATATATCTTGAAACATCAGAAAGGAAGGGTTAAAAAAATCTTCCACAGGACACATGAGCAGGTGATTTTTTTTAGATGTTAAAAATATAACAGCTTTATTGAGATATAATTTACATACGGTAAAATTTACCCATTTGAAATATAAAATTCAATGTTTTTTAGTATATTCAGAGTTGCGCAACTATCAACATAATCCATTTCAGAACATTTTAATCACCCCAAAAAGAACCAAAGATGATATTTTAATGAGGGCTGAGGTAAGGAAAGTCAGGAAATGTGGCCATGTAAAACAAAGTAAGGTCTCACCCATCACTAAGATCAACGTTAAAGAGCTTACTGCCTGTTTTCTTTTAGGAGCTTTATGGTTTCAGGTCTTACATTCAAGTCCGTAGTCCATTTTAGGTTGATTTTTGCATATGTTGTAAAATAGTGGTCCAGTTTCATTTTTTTGCATATAGCTGTTTTATTTTCCCAACACCATTTATTGAAGAGACTGTCTTTTCCCCATTGTATATTCTTTCCTTTGTCATAGATTAATAATACATGTGTTATATGGGTTATTTCTGGGTGCTCTATTCTGCTCCATTGATCTACGTATTTTTCTGCCAGGACAATACTGTTTTGATTACAATAGCTTTGTAGAAGAGCTTGAAATCAGGGAGCATGATCACTGCAGCTTTGTACTTCTTTCTCAAGATTGCTTTGGCTATTCAAGGCATTTTGTGGCTCTATACAAATTTTAGGATTACTTGTTCTAGTTCTGTGAAAAACATTGTTGGTATTTTGATAAGGATTGCTTTGGATGGTATGGGCATTTTATTTTAGCAAAATAAATTCTTCCAATCCATGAGGCACAATATATCTTTCCATTTATTTGTGTCTTCAATTTTTTTCATCAATGTCATAGTTTTCAGAGTACAAGTCTTTCACCTCCTTGGTTAAATTTATTCCTAGGTATTTTTTTTTTTTATGCAATTGTAAATGGGATTGTTTTAATTTTTCTTTCAGCTAGTCGTTTTAAGTGTATAGAAACTCAACAAATTTCTGTATGTTAATTTTGTATCCTGCATTTACTGAATATTAATTCTAACCATTTTTGGTATAGTCTTTAAGGTTTTCTGTATACGATATCATCTGCAAATAGCAGTTTTACTTCTTCCTTTCTAGTTTGGATGCCTTTTATTTCTTTTTCTTGCCTAACTGCTTGTCCAGAACTTCCAAAACTATGCTGAAAAAAAGTGGCGAGAATGGACATCCTTGTCTTGCTCCTGATCTTAGAGGAAAAGCTTTCAGCTTTTCAATGTTGAGTATGTTAGGTGTAGGTTTGTCACAAAATACCTTTATTATAATAGTTGAGGTACATTCCCTTTACATATACCTTGAGAGTTTTTACCATAAATGTGTTAAATTTTGTCAAATGTTTTTTTCTACATCTACTGAAATGATCAATGTGTTGTATCATGTTGACTGATTTGCAGATGTTGAACTATTCTTGCATCCTTGGAATAAATCCCATGTGATCATGGTGTATGGTCCTTTTAATGTAGTTGAATTTGGTTTGCTAATAACTTGATAAGGATTTTTGTTCATCAGGGATATTGGCCTGTAATTTTCTTTTATTGTGCGTCTGTCTAGTTTTGGCATTAGGGTAAAGCTGGCCTCATAAAATGAATTTGGAGGCATTCCCTCTCCTTCAATTTTCTGGAACAGTTTGAGAAAGATTGGGATTAAATCTTTAAATGTTTGATAGAATTCACCAGTGAAGCCATCTGGTCCTGGACTTTTGCTTGTTAAAAGTTGTTTTGATTACTAATTCAATCTCACTAGTAATCTTGATCTATTCAAAAATTATTTTTTTTCTTCACGATTCAGTCTTGGAAAACTGTTTCTAGGAATGAATCCATTTCTTCTAGGTTGTCCAATTTGTTGGTATATAATCGTTCACAGAAGTCTCTTACAATCCTTTGTATTTCTGTGATACCAGTTGTAACTTCTCTTTCATTTCTGATTTTATTTATTTAGGTCCTTTCCTTTTTTCTAGATGAGTCTGGCTAAAAGTTTGTCAACTCTGATTATCTTTTCAAAGAAACAGCTCTTATTACCACTGATCTTCTCTGTTTTCTTTTTTTGCCTCTATTCCATTTATTTTAACTCTGATCTTTATTATTTCCTTTCTTCTATTACTTTTAGGCTTCATCTCTTCTTTTTCTAGTTCCTTTAGATGTAAAGTTGGACTGTTCGTTTGAGATTTTTCTAGTTTCTTGAGGTAGGGCTGTATCAATATGAACGTCCCTTCGCTGCATCCCATAAATTTTAGAATATTGTGTTTCCATTTTCATTTGTCTCAGGATTTTTTTTTCCCCTTTAATTTTTTTCATCATTAGTTGTTTAGTAGCACATTGTTTAGGCTTCACGTGTTTGTATTTTTTTTTTTCCCAGTTTTTTTTTTCTTGTAATTGATTTCTGGTTTCATACACTATGGTTGGAAAAGATGCTTGAAAGTATTTTAATCTTCGTAAATTTATTGAGATTTGTTTTGTGGCCTAACATGTGATCTATCCTGGAGAATGTTCTGTTTGTACTTGAATGTGTATTCTGCTGTGTGGATACAACATTCTATAGATATCTATGAAATCCATCTGGTCTAATGTGTCATTTAAGATCAATCATTCTTTTTGATTTTCTGTCTGGATGATCTATCCCTTGATGTAAGTAGGGTATTAAAGTCTCCTACTATTATTGTATTGCTGTCAATTTCTCCCGTTATGTCTGTTAATATTTATTTCATATATTTAGTTACTTCTATGTTGGTACATAAGTGTTTACAAACATTACATGCTCTTGTTGGGTTGGTCCTTTTATCATTATGTAATGCCCTTCATTGCCTTTTGTTACAGTCTTTGTTCTAAAATCTATTTTGCTTCATATAAGTCTTGCTACCCCAGCTTTCTTATTTCCATTTGCATGGAATTTCTTCTGGCCATCCCTTTCTTTTCAGTCTGTGTGTGTCTTTAGATTTGAAGTGAGTCTCTTGTAGGAAGAATATAGAGGGATTTTTTTTTTTTATTATTCATTCACCAACCTTATGTTTTTGATTTCAGAATTTAGTCCATTTACATTTAAAGTATTTTTTGATAGTATGTACTTATCGAAATTTTGTTAACTTTTTCTGGTTATTTTCTTTTCTGTTCCTTTCTTCATCTCTTGTTCTCTTCCTTTGTAGTTTGACAGCTTTCTTTAGTGGTATGTTTAGATTCCTTTCTCAGTATTTTTTTGTGTGTGTATCTACTATAGGTTTTTGGTTATCATGAGATTCATATATAATAACCTATATATACAGCAGTCTATTTTAAGTTGATAGTCCTTTAAGTTTGACTGCATTCTAAAAACACTACATTTTGAGGTGCCTGGGTGGCTCAGTCAGTTGGGCACCCAACTCTTGATTTCTGCTTGGGTCATGATCTCGGGGTTGTGGGACTGAGCACCATGTTGGGCTCCATGGTCAGCAGGGAGTGTGCCTGGGATTCTCTCCCTTTGCCCCTCTCCCTGCTCGAGCTCTTTCTAGAATAAATAAATCTTTAAACATAAAAAATATTAAAAATGTAAATACATTTTTACTCTCCTTTGATGTTTACTGTTCTTGACATCATATTTTACATCTTTGTTATTTTGTGTATTCCTTCCTGATTGTTAATTTTACTACTTTGGTATTTTAACTTTCATACCCACTTTGTAAGTGGTCGATCTACTACCTTTACTATAATATTTGCCTTTATCAGTGAGATTTCTTTCAAATATTTTATTTCTAGTTATGGCCTTTTCTTTTTAGCCTAAACAAGTCCATTTAACAATTCTTATAAAGCCAGTCAAGTGGTGATGAACTCCTTTAGCTTTTGCTTCTCTGAAAAACTCTCTCTCCTTCAATTCTGAATGATAACTTTGCTGGGTAGAGTATCCTTGGTTGGAAGTTTTTCCCTTTGAATATATCATGCCACTCCCTCCTAACCTATAGTTTCTGCCAAAAAACAATCAACTTATTTAGAGTCTTATGGGGTTTCCCTTGCATGTAGCTGTTTTTCTCCGGTTGCCTTTGAGGTTTTCTTTTTATTAACTTTTGACATTTTAAGTATAATGTGTCTTGTGTAGATCTCTTCAGATTCATCTTATTTGGACCTTTCTGTGCTTTCTGGACTGGATGTCTATTTCCTTCCCCATGTTAGGGAAGTTTTCTGGCCCTTTTTTCCTTTCTTCTCCTTCTGGGATCTCTATAATGTGAGTATGCTTGATGCTATCCCACAGATCCCTTTATGCTCATTTTTTAAATTATTATTATTTTTTTTTTTTTTTGCTGTTGTTTGGGTGATTTTCCCTACCCTGCCTTCCAAGTCACTGATCTGTTCTTCTGTATCATCTAGTCTGCTATTGATTCCCTATAGTATATTTTTCAGTTCAATTATTCTATTCTTAAGCTCTGTGAGTTCTGTTTGGTACTTTCTAATATTTTCTATCTCTTTGTTGAAGTTCTTGGTGCATTCATCCATTCTTCTCCAGAGTTCAATGACCATCTTTAAAGACCATTATTTTGAACTCTTTATCAGATAAATTGCTTATATCCATTTCATTAAGGTTTTTTTCCCTAGGGTTTTATCCTGTTCCTTCATTTGGAACATGTTCCTATTTCCTCATTTTGACTCTTTATGTTTGTTTCTATATATTGTGAAACAGCGATCCTTACCTGTTTTGAAAAAGTATCTCTGTGTAGGACATGAACCCTGTCATTTAACTTTACCGTAGTCCTTGTTTGTCTATTGGAGCTCTCTCTCTCGATTGTTTCAGACCCCCTGGGTCCAGAAACACAATCCTCTCTGGTGACCTGAGCCTGGTGCTCAAGGGGCATCCCCTGTGTGACCTGCATATACCTATTGGCTCTGGTGGGGTTGCATCAGTGGCACAGAGGGTCAGGGCTGCTTGCCCACTGTCTGACTGAGCTGTGCAAATAACATGGGAGTGATAGGAAGGGCTGCTCACCTACTGCAGCTAGTGGTATTGCACAAGCAGTTCAGAAGGCTGTGTCTGGCAGGGCTGCTCCAGTGGCTCATGGAGATGGGGCCATTTATCCGCTGCTAAGTGATTACAGTGACAGTACAAAAAATGGCCACCCAGCACCGGGGCCAGCAAGGTAGAGGGAGCCTATAAAAATGGTATCTGTCAGCATTCAGTCCCCAAAGAGTCCCCACAGACTTCTGCTCTTCTTCAGACACTAAGCTCAGCAAGTGAACCTCCTTCACCTATGGTCTAGGCTGTTTTCAAACTGCTGCTTTTGCAGTGGGGTCCTGGGATGATTGGGTCCGTGCACAAGCCCTTTAAGAACAGAATCTTCATTGCCTATAGCCCTATGTTTCCTCTGAACATAATCCCTGTTGGTTTTGAAAGCCAGAAATTTTGGGTTTTGTCTCTCCAGTGCAGGACCCAAGGATTGGGATGAATGATATGGGGTATAAACCCCTTACTCTTTACCCTTTATATTTCGTTTGGTTGCTTCTTTGTCTTTTTTTTGAGACACCTTCCCCCTACCCCTATTGAAGGCTGCCACACAAGGGGTGGGGTTTTGACAAGTGTGTCTCTGCCTCTCCTACCTATCTCAGTGTGGAACTTTTATCCTTCGTTGTGAAGGGGTTCTGCTAGTTCTCAGATTCTTTTCAGAGGGAATTGTTCCATATGTAGTTGTATATTTGTTGTATCCCTGGGAGGAGGTGAGTTCAGGATCTTCCTATACTGCCATTTTGAACTGCCTCTCCAAATTGCCAACATTTTTATAAGCATCATTGTATTTTTTTGTTTAAAACAGCTAGTTTTTCTGTTCTAAAACTAAAAACTGATAATACACATTTATATTAAGATATCAAAAAAGATAAGTGCTCATTTTATTTTTTTAACCCAAATCCACCTTTGATAAACACATAACAGATACTATTTTAGATACACTTCCTGAGCTAACTGCCATGGGCTCCTAAAAGAAGAGTTAGGGTCTTGATTATCTCATAATTGTAAACGGTCAACTTTTCACATAGGATCATGATTATGAAACATATAACCCAAGTTCAAAAAACCTAAGACCAAATTCAGACTCCATTACTCACTATGTGACCTTGAGCAAATTATTTAACCTCCTTAAGTCTCAATTTCAACTTTCAAATTGAGCAGTACAAATCACTATAGCATTTGTATTAAAAATGCCTATGTAAAGTACCTAGACAAATACTAGATGTCATGAGGAAAAAAGTTTCCTTACCTTTTCAAGTCACTTAAAAATTTTTTGGCTCAAAGAGACTTCTAGTAATACTTAAATTTTTGAAATATCAATTTTTTACTAATGCTTTGTATACAGAGAGAACACTTTTGAGCATATACTCTTTCTCTGTGAAGATCTTGCCTCTCAAACACTCCTGCCCCAAAAATTAATATTTAGGAAGATTAAGTGACCTGCTGCTGCTCTACCCCCAGATTAATTCCCTTCCAAGGCTGACTATATCCTGAAATCTCTCCTTGGAGTGGACATTCCATTGGAAGACACACCCTACAGTTCCCACCCATAAACATTCTTACCACAAAACTCTACTAAATTTCCAAACAGGGATCACTACTCAGCTTGGGAGAAAAAAAAATTACCAAGTTCATCTTCTGTGTCTTACTTCCAAAAAGCAGTCCCCCACCAAGGAGCAAAAACTCTTAAATTTACCCTTATGGGCTGGACCCAACCCATAGCATGATTCAGACCTTTAAAATACTCAATTTATTCCTTCTGGAGTGAATTCTACACCACTTAAATTGTAGGAAAAAATGGGACATCTTTTCCAGATGGAACAAACCTCTGCTACATGACAGTGGTTTATAAACCCGTTAAAGAAAGGTTGTAGCCTTTTCTTTAAAAATAAAAAAGAGGGGATTTCATACCAACTTAAGATTTCCAGCACTACCAAAAATCAACATTTTATAAATGTTATATATTTTAGTATGCAAAACTTAATTTCAAGTACTTTTACATGTAATTTTGACATTTATTTTGCTGGAAAATATTAGAGGAAAACAAATAGGACACTATTATAATGTTTTGCCATAATTTATCTATGTTCTTGCACAGATTCTTATGACTGAAATCACTAGTGACCTGGAAGCATGCTGTACTTTGAGACTTTTGTTTTTATAGCTTCCATGTTAAGTTCTATGTGAAATTCCTTTCCAATTTTAATGGATCTACATAGAGCAAAGAATAAAATCCAAAGAAACAAAAATAAAAATATCCTAGTATGTTATATAATAAGACAAATATTTGTAGGAGGAACCATTCAACAATTCAAAACCAAACATAAGTACCTATTTTATAGCAAGCTCAAGTTAGTGTCATTTTGTGTATCTGGAATACTAATAAGACCATAAGTATCTTCCTTTGTAAACAGTTACGAAGTATGAAAATCATTAGGGTCATGTACTAGAAAAGCACTTTTCAATTATAAAGATTTGTGTGTGTCTTAAAATTCGCATTATAAAAAGTTGTGCCAGATGATGAAAACAATTTTTATATAACTTAATTATTTAAACATAATTAGGACCACCCCCCTCCAAATCATTTGACTTTCTATTTGCAAGCACCAGGTCCTACATACTTAAAGGAGGAAGAATGAATTTGAGGAAATCAACGGCAGAGCTCTCTGTGTTAAGCTAAAGAATTGTCCGCCTTTTTAATGTGCTAATCGCTCTGAAGAATCCAAAACTCAAAACTGAAGGGGCAGAGGCTGTGCCAGAGCCTTCTCATCTGTATCCTGGTGAGAGCAGTCCCTATTCCCACAGCATGATTATAAGGCTTAAATTATGCATACCATAAAGCATTCCATAGATAGAAGATAAAAGAAAACTGTACTTGTGTAAATGCTACTTACAAGGAGTAAAAAGAATGCCCTTGAGTTTGGGACGTAGCTTATACCTGGGGGACGTCCCGATTAGAACTTTCAGAAATGTACAAAGAAAAGTTCCTTTCGGGTGTTTTGGGGGAGGAGATGGGGCAGGGCAGGTACTGAATCAGGTGAGGGAAAATGCAGACACACACTGAAGAATTATACAATGCCATATTTAGAACTCTGACATTTCAGTGACCCTTTACTAGGCACAGTGATGGCCCAGTGAACTTCATGCCATCTGGTAAATTCCATCGTTCAGTCAGGTGCTCAGTACTGAACGACAGGCAGGGATAGCAGAAGAGAAAGAACAGGGACTCAGTACCAGTACAGCACAGATAGAGGAACTCACCAGGAAGCAAAAGGAAATTTCATCCCTCAACACAAAGGCTGATGTGACTGTTCAAAGACAGAGACAACCCCCTTCCCACCACACCCCTTTCCCTACCCTCCCTGCTCTGGGTTGCTCTAGTGTTTTCTTATTAAGTCAACACCATTTATATATAAGAGCAAAAGACATTGTTAAACTCACAAATCCTTTCCCCACCCAACATGTGCGAGTCTTTAAGACCTACTATTGTTAAGAAAAGTGAGGAATATGAATTTTTAAGTCTTCTAAATCCATGCCAACAGCAAGAGCCAATACAAACAAAAGTGACTTGTGAGAAATACTTATCACAGTTACCAGTCTTCACTAAGCCCACTTCCTTCTAGGACTCTTCTCCTCTTCATCTCTAGGGAAAAGTTGCTTCCACATAACAAGTAATCAAATATATTTATTTTGAAAGGGAAACTACCCTAGATGCTTCTTTTAAAGTTATTCCTTTATAACGACATTTTGAGAAGGAGAAGTCTTTTAAAAAAAATTTTTTTAAAGCAACACAGTATTTTGAAGCACTAAGAAGACTGAAAGGATATAGAAACCAAAGAGGAATATGATGCGTGTGTGCGCGTGCGCGTACACAGAGAGATACTGAGAGAACAGAAATTGCAATGGGAAAATGATACCTTTTACTTTTGATAAAAACTTGCAGTTCCTCAAGGTTTAGAAAATCAAAATAAATGCCACTTAAAATATTTTTCATGGTATTACTACTAATCATTTCCATTTATTCCATATATTTCACTAAAATTACCATTGCAATTATCTCCTAAACCTTCCTTGCTTTGAGAAGAAACAGACTGACCAATGGCCACCCCCTGATTACATTCACTCTCTCCAGGACTGTATGCAGTATCTTCATCACAGCCTCTTACAGCGTTTATACGTTGCCATAGTAGGCCTTTTTAGAAAATCATACAGAACATATATCTAAAATATCTAACATGCCTTCCTATTTTCTTGAGACCTAAGATCCTATATTAAAAAGCCTAAAATAATACATGCTTAATCTTAGAAAGCTCTGAAAAGTACTGAAAACCTTAAAATGTACATTTTCTTTAAAAATTATTTCAAAGTTTCACTCAGACATTTAAAAACGCTTTTAAAGAAAACGTGTAAGGTTTTTATGAGGCTGAAAAATTAGGATTTTCAATATGCAGTAATACCAAATACAAGAACTAGAAGCTGGGCAGACCCAGGAAGCAGCACAGACACTGTGGTCTGAAGAACAAAGCACAGGGATGGTGGTCCTCATGTGACATGTGAAATATAGGACATTACCTAAAGTACATTCTAGTCAAATACTATTTAATTTTAATCCATGTTGCTTAGATCTAACTTAAAAAAAAAAAAAAAAAGGAATCTAAACACACACACCGCCAAAGGAAGCAACAGAAAAATCCAGAAAGTGCAATACCGTGTAGGGCATATTGTCTGCTCTCTTCAAAGTCAGGGCCATTACTTAGAGAAGTTTACAGGACATACTCAGATGCCAAGCAAAGTCCCTATTAGCTCCTAATTAGAACAAAGTACCTGTAAATGTTTTTGAGGCAATTGAGCCAGTGTGACAATGGATTGAGATTACATAATTATTACATAAGATTATCAACATGGAAAGGCGACAAGCATTAAAAGAAAAAGACAGTTGATAAAACAGCATGACCAAAACAGCATTTCATTTGGGTAAAAACTGATATACATGGAAATAAACAGATCCTGAAATCTACATATTGAACTATAAATAGGGATAATCTCTAGGCAAGAGAATGTTACTTTCTCTTACTTTTGCTTATTAATATCCTCTTTCTACAATGGATATTTATAATAAGGCAATATTAACATGAACTTATTATAACTAATAAAAGCCTTAAAAAGAGGCTGGGTTTCTGTCCAGGCAAGCAATTTCTTATTTTATATGCATAATGATACATGGAGTTGCTGGCCTCCGAAAAGGAAGGGAAAGGAGTTTAGTTAATAAAACTGTCTCTGGGGCGCCTGAGTGGCTCAGTCGTTGGGTGTCTGCCTTCGGCTCAGGTCGTGATCTCGGGGTCCTGGGATGGAGCCCCGCATCGGGCTCCCTGCTCAGCGGGAAGCCTGCTTCTCCCTCCCCCACTCCCCCTGCTTGTGTTCCCTCTCTCCCTGTGTCTCTGTCAAATAAATAAATAAAATCTTTAAAAAAAAATTGTCTGAAGGAAAAAAATTAATTGAAATTCTTTCACATCTAGTATTGCCTGTAAAGATTCTAAAAGTCAACGCTGAATTCAGGAGACTAGAAGGAAAATGAGGCATTACTCCTAGGAATCCTGTTGATGTCATCAGTTACAGGTAAAATATCAATGTAACGGGAAGTCCTTTCAGGTGCAAGCATGATAAGGCAATGTTAAGTCCCTTCTGCTGGCTGGCATTTGCCAAGTGAGGTAGGAGGAGAAAGTGATGGGGTAATAGAGAGGGGAAATCAGACCTGCAGCTTCTCCCCTTAAACTACAACCCAAACACCATCTGCCACAAAATGACTATCAGTAACTTGAGACCAGCTGCTGCAAACTTAAACAGCTTCCAGCAGATTTAAGGGATGCTATGATCAAAGTTCAGCAAGTCCTTCATGTACCACTGGTATGATTTTAGTTCTCATTAGTTTTATAAATCAATCCTTCAGAAGACAGGAAGTAGTATGTAAGGCAAAATGAGGATCAAGTTAACATTTACATAGCTTATAGATTCTATATACTGGCATAAATCCTCACTTTTTCAAAAAAGAAGATACCGTATGAGTTACCAATTTACTGCATCTCATTGCCAAATATACCCTTCAATGCAGGCCCTATGATAAACAATGGGATTCCATTAACCGTTAAGCATTTCTCCTTTAAAGTAGACGATGTTAAGCTTTTGTATAGAGAGCACTGAGAGACACTATAGAGGGGCTTCCTGGAATTCCCTGCCTGGGCTGGAGTTCAGGAGTGTGAGTGTGTAGAGAGGTATCTGGTAAAGCCTTCCCCAGACATGGGCACAGAACACCACCCCTCTGTGATCTTGCAGCCTCTTCTCCTGGAAATAACCTGAGTTCCTCTTGACATAGAAACCAGAGCCTCTACACAGACTGAATGCTCTGAACGCCTCCTGCCTGTGCAGAGCCTGTTGGCAGGGCCCCTCTCAGCTTCCACACAGTCACTTATGGCCTGGAAGGTCACACCCTGACGAGTGGCTCCTTCTACAACACCTCTCCCCAACCTTTACCAACCTGACTCTCCCCATCCCCACCAACTCATGCAATGGAGAAAACTTCTGCTCCCCCACCTCCCACTACCACTCAGACTTCCACGGCACGTCTATACCTGCTCCCCACCTGCACTGCAAAGGGTGGCCTATTTGCCTACCAACTCCAGAGCAGCTCCAACCTGGCTAAACTAGGAGGATTCTCTGTTTTTGGGGGGCTGAACCATACTATTCTCTAAGGAGGTCTTGCACCCTTTATGAGTTTGTCCTTCCTTGGTTACTCTCCCTCAGCCTAGGGTACTATATAGTGGTTCTTTATATATTATATTTACTCTTTTTCTTATAGTAATTCTTTATATTAAGTTTTTCATCAAACCTACCATGTGGCTTCTAGCTCCTAATTGGACCCACATGGCTATAGATTCCAGGTGCCACATAATATGGTCAGTTTTCTCAGACACATGCAGTGAGAAATTCGTATCATCACCAGTAAGTCCATTACTTTTTATTCTGCCACAGCTTCTCTTAACAACCTAACATCATCACAAGCTCACCTTAAAGACTGAAATGTCTAAACAAATCCTCTGTGGGTCACAAGTTATACTATCATGTGAGACAGATGAGATGGGGCTAAAAAATTTGTGTTTATGAGATGTGTTTGAGAACATATGTGTTTATGTACTCAAAAGAGAAGTTAAAGGAAGATGAAAAGAAAAAAGAAAAAAAGAGCCTGCTAACCCACAGATGCAAGGCTACCATCCTGCCCAAACCTTACTCTAAACCCATTACTATCTTGTATCTCAGTCTTAAGGAATGTATGCAAACCTGGGTACTCAGGCCAAAAACTAGGAACCCTATTAAATAAGCTAATCATTTTCCTTGCTATTCATCAAGGTTGAACATTAGCACATGCTCTTTCAGAAAGTTCTCAGCTATTAAACTACTTCCTCGTTTGCTCTAGCTATTGTACAATAAAGGCTCTATGTTTGTTTCTTTGTTTTTTTTTTGAGAGAGAGAGAGAGAGAAATTTAGAGAACGAGTGGGAGGAGGGGCAGAGGAAGAAGCAGACTCCCTGCTGAGCAGGGAGCCAGAAGTGGGACTCCATTGGCCTGAGCCAAAGGCAAACACATAACGGACTGAGCCACCCAGGCACCCAAGGCTCGATTTCTTAATGAGTACACCACTATCACCAGGCATAGTTTTGGGTCCCTTTACAACTGTTCCTGCTGAATTCATCAAACAAGTCTATATATTAAGGAGGTAAAGCAACTGTAATCAAGAGAAGAAACTCAGAGGCATTAAGCAATATATCCACCATTTTAGTGACAGAGCTTAGATTCAAACCCAGATCTTTTTCTTTTTTTTTCTTTTTTAAGATTTATTTGTTTTAGAGAGAGTGAGTGCAAGAGACAGAGAGCAGGGGGAAGGGCAGAGGGAGAGAGAGAATCCTCAAGCAGACCCCCCTTGAGCATGGAGCCCAAAATGGGACTCGATCCCAGGACCCCGAGATCATGACCTGAGCCAAAACCAAAAGTCGGCTCCTTAACTGACTGAGCCACCCAGGCATCCCTCAAACCCAGATCTCTCTGATCCCAAAATCTATGCTCTTTCATTTTCATCATGACCACATACCCATTCTTCCCTTCCAATTCCTATCCTTCACCAAAGGGAGGCACAAGTGAAATATGTTCTCAGCTAGTCTTTTCAAGGCTTCGATTGTTTTTTGGGCTTTGGTACATTTCTTTTCCAAGAAAAACAAGAGGAAATATAGAGCACTCTTAACCCACTTTCTAAAAGCAGGTGAGTACTTTCTTCCTCTACCACAGAATTGACCTTTAGTTTGCTTCCTTTTTCCCCATGCAAGAACATGCCATAATAGATACAAATGTTACTAAATATTTTCAGTTTCAGGCACAACAAGATTGAAACTGAAGCTATATAATTCTAACACTAAATAATTATGCTGGGCTACAGAATTATTAAAATTTATATTGAAAGCATCAGTTATTCCTGAAGATGAGGTCAGAAATACATGGTTCTACTGACCTGTGCCTGGCACACCTAAAACAAATCTTAACCATAAAAGTGGCCAACAAATTGAAAAGAAAATGTATTTGTCCTAATTTTAATATGAAAATTTTCAATGCTCTCACTGCAGAATTTCTGGCTAGATAAATCAGCATTTTTTAAAGCAGTGAATAAAAAAGAAATAAAATCTGAGGCTCATGCAAATTTGGGGAGTTTATTCCTTCTTTAAAATATCTGCCTCTATGTCTCATCACTTACATAAAAATTTTTAAATGTGTAATATCAAATTGCACACAATTTGTTTCACACACACAAATTTGTTTTTAAAATATCAATCCTCCAATCCTTTCTAAAGTTTGCCAAGGCTGCCAGCAGAAGCAGTCTGAATTCAAACAATTTTTCAGATATAACCATGGCTTCTCTTCTTTAAGGAAAATCATCACAAGTATGTTACTCTGACATTTCATCTTCAATTATAATTTACTCAAGCCAAAATTTTTCTATTTTCCCTTAATATTTTAAGACTATAAATAAAAGCTGAGTATTCAGAATTGGGAAAAGAGCTGGACTGTAATTTTCCTAACAGGGAGTAGACAAGGAAGAAATGTTACAAGATCTCAACACATAGGTGGACTGCCTGCTACAAGTAAAGAAAATTTGAGATGTGATTATAAAGACTTAATTTTAGTCTCTGCAAGAGAGAGAGTGGTCTTGGTTCTTGTTTCGGAAGGATAAGCACAAACTACAATACAGCTATGAAACTCAGAATTCATGAAGAAACAATTTGAGGTCTCTGAAATTAAATTGGGGTAGGTGGATTGGAGAAGACCAGAATTCAAAGTACCACTGATTTGGCAGTGAGTTAACGACTTTTTCCCTCCACTATACCCCAGCCAGGACTCAAGGCAGCTCAAATCTCAGAAGCAGACAATGAATGCAAAGACAGAGTGCAAGAAAAAGCCCTGTGGTTCAGAGTCAAGGAGCAGGAAAGGGGTTTCAATGCACAGAAAGATTAAAAATGCCTTTTTTATTTCCTTTTGCAAAAACCAAAAGCATTTCTATATAATAGCAATGAACAATTCTAAAATATCACAAAAATGAACTACTTGGGTGAATCTCCATCAAAATGTATATAGGATCTGTATTCTGAAACCTACATGACACTGATAAAAGAAATCAAAGACAACTGAACTAAATGGAGAGACATGCAATGTTCATAGATTAGAAGACTCAACATAGTATTAAGAGGTCAATTCTTCCCAAATTGTTCTATACATTTAACACAATTCCAGTCAAAACCCTAGCAGGATTTCTGTAGATACAGACAAGCTGATTCTAAAATATACAGTAAAGCAAAGGAATCAGAACAGAAAACAATTTTGATAAAGCAGATCAAGCTGGAGAACTCACACTACTAGATTTCAAGACTATTAAGCTACAGTAATCAAGACAGTATGGTCTTGACAGACACATAGATCAATGGAACGCAACAGAGTCCAGAAATAGAACTACACAAATGTGAAGAACTTATTTTTGATAAAGGTTCAAATTCAATAAAGAAAGGAGAGTCTTTTCAACAAATGATGCTGGAATAATTGGACATGTGAATGCTAACCAAAAAAAGGAAACTAGGAACCTAGTCCTAAACTTTATACCTTAAAAAATTTTAACTCAAAATGAATAATAGATCTATATACAAATGAAAAGTTATAAACTTTAAAATATATAATATTTTATGATCTGGTATTATAAGTTCTTAGATAAGACACAAAAATTCATAAAAGAAAAATTTGATAAATTAGACCTTATCAAAATTAAAAACTTTTGCTCTATAAAATATACTGTTAAGAGAGTGAAAGGACAAGTCACAGTCTGGAGGAAATATTTACAAATCACATTAGACGAAGAACTTATATCCAGAATATATAAATAACTATTCAACAACAAAACAACCAGCCCAATTTAAAAATCAGCAAAAGACTTAGTTGACTAAAGAGGGTCTACAAATGGCAAAAAAGCCCCTGATTGGGGTGGAGTTTTCAAGAATCTCTAAATGGGTCAAAATTCCTAGAACTGTGCATCAAATAAAAGCCAATTTACCTATTTTAATCAAAAATGTTTAAGGAGCGCCTAGGTGGCTCAGTCAGTTAAACATCCAACTCTTGATCTCAGCTCAGGTCTTGCTCTCAGGTCGTGAGTTCAAGCCCTACGCTGGGCTCCATGCCTGAGTATGGAGCCTACTTAAAAAAAAAAAAGGGTGGGGGGGGGAATTGACAATTAATTTTCTTTCTGTTCAGCCTCCATTCCACTTTAAAGTGAGAAAGGAATTGCACAAATATTTACTTCCATTATCGATGAACATGCTGTATATTTGAATAATGGGCTAAAGGGAGATAGGATAGTACAAACTCCTACAAACTCAGCAAGTCATTTGAATCTCATATTTTTTGAGCATTCAAAAGGAAAAAATAAGCATAACGTCTTTTCTGATTCTTTGTAGTTACACTTGACGTAAAGGTAAAAGTTCATTTTAGCTTAGAACCTAGAAATACAGTTTAGCAACTAAATCAAAATTTATGCCAAAAAAAGACATAAAACATTTAACATCTTTTATGTTTGTTATTCACAGTCAACTCTCAATTATCTAGACAACAGATTAACATTCACAAATGAATGCTAGTAACAAAAAGAAAAGTATGTTTGTGGGGAAATTACAGTTTAGAATCTGCCAAAATATATATATATATATAAGAGATTTGTATTTTTGTAAATCTCATAACGTAATTCTTGGCATATGGGAAGCACTCACCAGAATTCCACATGGTATCATCTAATATCATCAAACAGGAATATTGACCATCAGGCCAATAGATCAAACATTCACCTCTACCCTGAAGGTTTAACAATTCATGCATGCAAACATTTGTGCACCCACCAGTAATAAATATAGGGGCAGGGAATGATCTAAATGTGGAAAACAAAGTGCACTTGGCCTAGGGCAGCAGGAAAAAGCAAGGAATGGGGACTACTAAAGTCAAAAAAAGGTTGTGTGCCCAGCTTCCATTATTCATCAGGCAGTGTTGACTGATTTTCCAAGTAAGGTCCACTGGATGATGTGCTGATGTCAGAACATAATTATGTTCAGGGACATACGCTAAAGGAATCTTGCAAAAACTTAAAGTAGAATTCGGAGATAGTTTATTTTAATACTAAGGGGTTTTATTCTTTGAAATACCAGTATTTTGGCATATAACTATTTTTTAAATTCTGTACAATGACTTGAGAAATATCCAATTACATTTTCTACCAACAAGTTGGGAATAACACTTAAAAATCAAACTCAAAAAAGGGAGGAAGGAAGGAAAGGGAGGACAGGAGAGAGGGAGGCAAAAAGAGAAATGAATAATTAAGGGAAGACAGGAGTAGAAGGTGTCCAAAATCAAACAATAATCAGGCAACATAGTAGTGCTAAATGGTCCTTCTTTTTCTGAAGAACAGGAATTGACACTTCAATAAAAAAGGTTACAGTACAGGGTTTTAATTCATGTAAAGGACATAAATATTTCTTCAAATACAAGAAAAAAAAATTCCCTGTATCTAAAAATCTAAAACCATCGTGATCTTATCATAGATTGTAAACCTGATCACAGAAAAAGAACCAAAGCCTGTGGAAGAATTTAGAAATTAATTTAACTATTTTACATTAAGTTACTGCACACTTCTCTGCCTTTCAATAAACGTATTATTAATAACAATATGTAATATTGTCCTTAAAAAGTGGTAAAACAGAGGCGCCTAGGTGGCTCAGTCATTAAGCATCTGCCTTCGGCTCAGGTCATGATCCCAGGGTGCTGGGATCGAGCCCCGCATTGGGCTCCCTGCTCCGCGGGAAGCCTGCTTCTCCCTCCCCCACTCCCCTTGCTTGTGTTCCCTCTCTCGCTGTCTCTCTCTGTCAAAAAAATAAATCTTTAAAAAAAGAAGTGGTAAAACAGAAAAGTTAAAAAACAAAGTTTATCAAACAAAATTACATTGCTTATAATCCTTCACTATATTTTGGGATAAAAAAAGCTTATAATATCTTCTATCAATTAATACTGTACAGGCTCCTTTCCCCATCTCACTTTGCTTCCAAAACACAGTTTTAATCAATTTAATCATAAATATGTATTACACACATCAGGACGGTCATGGAGGTAAGTCCTAGAGATACTTGCTAAAGTTTATCAAAATGGAGAGAAGCCATAGAGCAAGTCTACGCCAAGCTGACTGGGCGATGGGCTGCATCAGGACACACCTCACCTGGGTTAGAGGTAGAAAAGATCTTTTGGGAGAAGTGATAGCTCAGCATACCCGAATAATGAAAAGGATACAGCCTAGTGAAGGGAGAGATGCAAGTCCTCTAGGCACAGGTAAGAGAGAAAAAGATCCTTTAGAAATAGGGAGGGGGGCGCCTGGGTGGCTCAGTCGTTAAGCGTCTGCCTTCAGCTCAGGTCATGATCTCAGGGTCCTGGGATCGGGTCCCACATCGGGCTCCCTGCTCCACGGGAAGCCTGCTTCTCCCTCTCCCACTCCCCCTGCTTGTGTTCCCTCTCTCGCTGTGTCTCACTCTGTAAAATAAATATTTAAAAAAAAAAAAAAAAAAAGAAATAGGGAGGGAAGGAGGTAAGACTGGAGAGGAAGGCAGGACTCCCACCAGTATATCTAACAAAAACCAGAATTGGCCCTTAGCATTAAAAAAAAAAAAGTGTTTTAAGCAAGAAAATGACAATCAGAGTTGCATTTTAGGTGCACTGCCTGGCTGATATGGAGAATGGATTGGAGGAAAATTAGACCAGAAGCAGGAAAACCAGATAGAATAATCCAGACCAGCAACCTCCAACATCAGTGAAAGGAAAAAGCTGACTTGGGCTACACTTATTATTATCGGATTGTTTCTTATATGTCTGACAAAAAGCTTATACTAAGACCATAACTGTCAGCTTTGCTATTTCCTTGTAGTTCACTGTGCTTGTATTTTTAATCATATTCAATGTGTGATTTCTTTGCAGGCATGCACACCTGACCATCATGAAGATTAGTTTATAAATAATATGATGCGCAGAACACTTGGCAGGCACAGGTAAACTGCAATATACTAAAAGGTAATAACCAGGGGAGGCTAGCAAGGTGGCCCCAGCACAGCATGCTCACCCTCTTCCCACAATGCATCTCCAACATCACACATAGCCTCTTTGACCCACAACATGAGGGATGTCCTCAGTGCCCATAAAGCTTTGGGGCCTGGGTGGCTCAGTAGGTTGAATGGCTGCCTTCAGCTCAGGTCATAATCTCAGGGTCCTGGGATTGAGCCCCGAGCTGGGCTCCCTACTCAGCAGGGAGTCTGCTTCTCCCTGTCTCTCTGCACCACCCCCCCGGCCTATTCATGCTTGCACTCTCTCAAATAAACAAAACCTTAAAAAAAAAAAAACTGATAAAGCTTAACTTCTGTTTCTTTTACATTACATATTAATAGAAGTTCTGATATTTTCTTTTTCATACCAGTGAGTCATTTCATATTCCCACACCCACCCACCGACTTGTCATATTAGGGTACTATTAATGTTTTATATATATATTTTAATCAACTTTCGTTCTAAGCAATAACATCAAACCCATAAATTTATATTGCTTTCTAATGGGGTAGAATAAAAATGATCACTAAAAGCAAAAAAAGTGTATCTTCTCAAAAACAGTTTATTACAATATTGAGAAGTACTCAGAGACCAGGAGTTTTTCCAGGCAGGATCCACCTCTTATTGACATTTGTCTCCCCACACACTGGTACAGTGGCTGGTCCTGAGCAGGCACTCAATAAACACTCTCAAAACAAATGGACAACCATGAAGTCATGGACCTAGATTTGCTGAGAAGGTTGTTAGCCTCTAGCCTTGGAGTTATTTGAGCATGAGACGGTCATTTGCTAAAACTGGGAGATAGGGTAGGTGACCTCAGAGAAGTCTAGGATAAGTATTTTAATTCGTAAGGAGAAAGAAGAGTGACTTCCCAGGACTGGATAATGACTGGCTACCTTGTATATTACAACACTGAGTTTGACATCTAGTTCTGCCATCTTACAAACTCTGTAACCTTGAGCCTGATTTTTTTCCCTTGACTTATTAAAGTGATATATGAATAGTTTTCTACCATTAAGCCATTTTTAAAAACTCCTGCAGTAGGGGCACCTGCGTGGCTCAGTCGTTAAGCGTCTGCCTTCGGCTCAGGTCATGATCCCAGGGTCCTGGGATCGAGCCCCACATCGGGCTCCCTGCTCTGCGGGAAGCCTGCTTCTCCCTCTCCCACTCCCCTTGTGTTCCCTCTCTTGCTGTGTGTCTCTCTCTGTCAAATAAATAAATCTTAAAAAATAAAATAAAATAAAATTCCTGCAGTAATCCTACTCAGTGACAGAGTAATATACTGATGAACGTAATCTTATTTTGCATTTTAAGTTTTGCGTTTTATAGCCATACTCATAAGATAGCTTCTTTCACTTTGTGCAATTTCTTTATAAAATGCCAATAGCAATGTGCTAATTTTGTAAAATAAACTCAAAGTTCCTAGCTTTTTCTGTGCTCTGTAAAGCTATAAAGAATGCATTATTGGGGCACCTGGGTGGCTCAGTCGTTAAGCGTCTGCCTTCGGCTCAGGTCATGATCTCAGGGTCCTGGGATCAAGCCCCACATCGGGCTCCCTGCTCTGTGGGAAGCCTGCTTCTCCCTCTCCCACTCCCACTCCCACACTGCTTGTGTTCCCGCTCTCGCTGTGTCTCTGTCAAATAAATAAATAAAAAATCTTAAAAAAAAAAAAAAAAGAGTGTATTATCCATCCCTTAGAAAACCAAATAGTCTTCCCTCCATAACTAATCCCAGAACCTTCTAGAAGATAGACCTCTGGTAACCTTTTTCATTTTTTCTATAATTCATTGATTGAACAGCTCTATTCTTGATTCAAAATTTTAGTTTATATATTTTCTAGATGGTCATCCATTTCATCTGGAATTTCTAACCTATTAACATAAATCATTATCTATTATTCTTATAAAAACTTTTGGAATCCATTATAACACTTTTGTTCTCTTTTTCATCAAATTTACAAGAGATCGGTGTTGCTTTTTGAAATCAGTCATATCTGTCAGGGTTAAACATTAAGTAAAATCCGAAATTTGAGTAAGGAATCTGTTAGTGATCTTTGAGAAAAATGATTGAACTTTATGACATCTGCTTTAGCTACTCTGACCATATTTACCTATTTCCTTGCTTTCAGTTCAGTTTTCCAAGGTACAGTGTAACTTTAGTATTAATATTAATAAAATACTTTAAAGTACTTAAGTATTTTAAAAGATTCTTTTTTTTTTTTTTAAGATTTTTTTATTTATTTGAGAGAGCGAGAGCATGAGCAGGGTGGCAGGGGGAGGCAGAGGGAGAAGGCAGGCTCGCCACTGAGTGAGGAGCCCAACGTGGGGCTCGATCCCAGGATGCTGAGATCATGACCCGAGCCAAAGGCAGATGCTTAATTGATTGAGCCACCCAGAAAAGATTCTTAAAGTACTTCAGAAACTTGAAAAAATAAAAACAGACTTTTTTAAGTTTAAAATTTTGTCTTAAGTATAGTGCACAAAAGTTCACAGTATTTTAAAGTATAGTGTTTCTATATCACTGCATTTGAAAGAGACTAAGTAAAGTGAAATTGTTCAACCAGACATAGCCAGTTTGTTGCTCTACTCACATAGTCTTAAAGTGTAAGAACAATGTTTCTTTTTATAGCTAAACAATGTGGTACCTTCTACAACATTCCCTAAATAGTCTCAATGTACATTAGTCAACAGCATTAGAAAACACTTGTAATTCCCTTTTTTTTTTTTTAAGATTTTATTTACTTATTTGACAGAGAGGGAGAGAGCACAAGCAGAGGGAGAGGGAGAAGCTGGCTCCCTGATGAGCAGGGAGCCCGATGCAAGGCTTGATCCCAGGAGTCTGGGATCATGACCTGAGCCGAAGGCAGTTGCTTAACCGACTGAGCCTCCCAGGCACCCCCACACTTGTAATTCTTTAATTATCAGACTATATTCTCCTCAAAAAATACCAATACATTAAGTAGTTCAAATATGCTCATGCTAATCTAAAACAGTATTTTGACTTAGAGGATAAACCATATCATTTCAATTGGATATAAATAAAATCTACACTTGATGAATTTTAAGAATTAGCCTTCAGCAAGAACCTATTGCCACATTTCTGTAGAAACCGTGATGTTGAAAAGATATATGCTGTGATATATTTTAGTATTCTGGTAGGTATGTTAAATAACATTCATAGAAACCATTTTGGTATAAACAGCAGACTACAAAGGAATTAAAAATTCATTATTAGATAACAAATCTGATTATTTATTTCTACATTATATAATAAAATTTCCCTAGACAGCAAAATCCTTATTTCTGAAGAAGTCATGTTGGGGGTCCCAATTTTTCATCTGCAAGATCAGAAGATAAATATAAACATCATTTCATGGTCTTAAATTCTACAGGATTAGTTGCCTAAGCTAAATATAAAACATCAAAATTACAGAATTGGTCTTTCAAAAACTAACAGACAAGCCTCAGAGTATTAAGAAATCCAAAGATGACAATGAGAAGACAACATTTATCCTCTAAGTAACTGACTTTATCATAGCCAATTTTTTTTTTCTCTAAAGAACATAAATAGTGACAAAACAAACCTGCAACTCTTTCGTCCAGAGTCTGGTCACTTACCAATTTTAGACTGAAATGTATTGATGTACCAATAACAGGATACAGCATTCTCTTGAGCTGTTTTTTAATTGAACTTCAACGTTATAAACAAATACCATGTTGTAAATATCTAAATAAATTATCCAGTTACACACTATCATCCTCATTTTCATTAATTATATCACAAATATATTACTTTTGAAATGCTCAGGGTTACCATCTTCTAGTATTGAGTTGCTCTGAGCATGGTATGTAATCTTTCAAACATAGGTACCTTTACATACTCCAGCTCAAAATTTTGTGCCATAAATATATTTGCATGACATTCACATCATATAACTAGAATATTTATATTTAAAGTCACATAATTCTAGTAATATTCACTGATATTTTCCAATAAACAATTTTAACAAAAAGTCGTCTTTAAAATAAATGCCAAATGTTCAGAAAATTGTACTCATTTCAGAAAAAAAAGTAGAATATCAAATTCATATCATCAGATATTTTTTCAAAGGAAGAAAGAAAAAATATATAAGGATAAAATAAGAAAAAAAGAATTATTCACTTTTATAGATCTTTGTCTGAATCTCTATCATCTCAAAATCCTAACATTTTCTAATGAAAATAAACATATCTTTGGATGCTTGGGTATGGAATATTTTCCTTTTCTGGTATTTGAGACACATTCTATAAATTTAAAATCTTTTTTAAGATATTTGAAAAATGGATTTGGGGTTGGGGTATTGTTTTAAAAAATATGTCTTGGGGCGCCTGGGTGGCTCAGTTGGTTAAGCGACTGCCTTCAGCTCAGGTCATGATCCTGGAGTCCCGGGATCAAGTCCCGCATTGGGCTCCCTGCTCAGCAGGGAGTCTGCTTCTCCCTCTGACCCTCTCATGCTCTCTCTCTCTCTCAATCTCTCTCTCAAATAAATAAATAAAATCTTTAAAAATATATATATATATGTCTCTCATACCATATTTTCAGAATAAATATTTATCAGGAAACTGGTTTTTAAAATTTTTCATTTCTAAAAATCCAAGTTATCAGAAAAATTAGATAAATGAAAATCCAAGTTATTAGAAAATAATCTAAAATTATATAATGAAGTATGTGCCATATAAGAGTTAAATAAATGACACATCAATGCAATTGAATATGATATAGGTATTAAAAATTTAATGAAGATTGTAGCAATACAAAAATATTTACAATTATCATAAAATAAAAATTCAGGAGCTAAAATTTTTAAATAGTTAAAAGAGGGATGCCTAGGTGGCTCAGTTAGTTAATCATCTGCCTTCAGCTTGGGTCAGGATCCCAGGGTTCTGGGATCAAGTCCTGCATCGGGCTCCTTGCTCAGCAGGGAGTCTGCTTCTCCCTCTGCCACTCCCCCTGCGTGTGCACCCCCCCCTTTCTGACAAATAAAAAACAAACTTAAAAAAAAAAAAAAGGTTAAAGGAAACACCCTAAAGTCAAAATGAGATAACATAACTTCCAGAGCCACAAGTTTATAAGCAAAAACCAGAATGCAATCAATCAACTAGTCTGACCACCAAACTAATACTTTTGCTACCACACCAGCCTCCTGCGAGATCAGAACATCTCTCCCAGGAGTATTATGAAAACAACTTAAAGCTAGCAGACAGAAAGCCAGTCCAGCTTTGCTCCCAAGCTCTATGACCCTAAACTGATACCTGTATACCCTCAATCTCCTCATGCATAAAAATGTGCAGTGGTGGACATAATACCTTATTTTATCCATTCTAATCCACACTTTTCACTTTTTCAACAAGTATGAAACCTAGTTGTGTCTTACACTCAATGGCATCTTACAGTTGCCATTGTCCAGGTGACAATCATGATGCAGGCATACCCACATGTGGTCCCAGGTGTCTACATTGTCATCAACTCCAGGCAATTATGTGTATCATTGCTGCTATGCATATTGGTACTGCCAACCAAGCAAAACAACAGAAGGCAAAGAAAATGCCAAATCTCTTGGAGATGATGAAGATATTTAAAGCAACAAACAGTTGATGAGAACGATGACTTTATACCTCCAGCAAGACTAACATTAAGGTTTCAAGTGTCAATTAGTCAGAAAGTTTCTACTGACTTTGAACAGAAGCTGCTTAACTTCCAGTGGCCATGTTACTCAACTGAGGAAAAACTAAAGGGATGCCTGGGTGGCTCAGTCGGTTAAGTGTCTGCCTTCAGCTTAGGTCATGATCCCAAGGTCCTAGGATCGAGTCCCACATCGGGCTCCTTGCTCAGTGGGGAGCCTGCTTCTCCCTCTGCCTGTCGCTCCCCCTGCTTGTGCATGCTCTCTCACTCACTCAAATAAATAAAATCTTAAAAAAAAAAAAAAAAAACCTAAAAACTAAAGTTAGTCAAATAAGAAAATGGTAGTCTAAACTTGTATAATGGACATAATCAACTTGAAAGAAAATCCCAGAAGCAACAGAACATATTTCTAGAAGTGCTATATCATCTTCCATGCTCCTGACTACAGAGGACAAGACTGAATGAAGTCATTGACAACTGTGAGTTTAAAAGAAGAGTCAGATTCTGAATAAGAAGTTTACGAAAAGAATTTTATTTTGTTTGTATGTTCCTTTTTATGACTGTGCAAGGATACAATGAAAATGTGTCAAACTAATTTAAAATCCCTTTCAATTTCATTAAATGTAATTTAAGTGATAACAGAATTGTTCTAGATCTCTGGGGCGCCTGGGTGGCTCAGTCGTTAGGCGTCTGCCCTCAGCTCAGGTCATGATCCCGGGGTCCTGGGATCGAGCCCCGCATCGGGCTCCCTGCTCTGCAGGAGGCCTGCTTCTCCCTCTTCCACTCCCACTCCCCCTGCTTGTGTTCTTGCTCTCGCTGTCTCTTTGTCAAATAAATAAAATCTTAAAAAAAAAAAAGAATTGTTCTATATCTCAATTTTGCCAGTGGTTGTGAAGGTTTTTTATGACTGCACGTTATAACCTACAGAGCTTTGTCAAAACTTGCAGAACGTTAAACTAGGTAAATTTTACCATAAATTATCACTTAATAAAAATTTTTAAGAACACTGTACCAGTTTAATTGGCAGTTTTCTTCTTTTAGTAGTATATAAAATAATGGTGAGTCGAAAATTTGATGGCATCTTAGGTTCAGTGAAATACAAAATGTCTAAATACTAACTCTGGTAGAGGGCTAAAATCCAACATGTGTGACCAGTGTTCTATAGTGGGTTAGATTTTCTATACTCAAATGCAAATACGTGCACCAGTTTCTCAATTTTCTTGGCTCTATCACAACAGATTTTTATTTGTATTATTTTTCTAAAAGATTTATTTATTCATTTTGTGGGGGGGAGGAGCAGAGGAGGAACAGAGAGGGAGGGAGTGGGACAAGCCGAATCCACACTGAGCGTGGAGCCCAACTCGGAGCTCAATCTCATGACCTGAGCCAAAACCTAGAGTCAGACACTTAACCAACTGAGCCACCCACTAATTTTTAAAAGGTATTCTGACTTCCAGGAAAAAAAAAAAAAACTATCTAAAAAACATTAAAGATGGAATCAACAAGAGAGTTTAGAAAATGGCACACCCGAAAAGTACATCCAGGTTTCTGTCACCAAGTTAAGACTAAATAAATCAAGAACCTGAACAATATTCTACAAAAGTTCAAGGGGAAAAAAGGTTTCATTTATATTCTCCAAGTCAAATTCTAAATTAATCTACTCACAACTATAAATCTAAACTCATAATTCTCTGTGGTAGCATTTTTATAAGACATCACAACTACCTAAAGGTATTTTGAGACTTATTTTCACCAACACCCAGTACCACAGAGAACAAAACCATTTTAATTTCTAGACCAGTCAAGAATGCTTGAATGCCTTTCAACTGTGACTAACAGACAAAATTTAAATCATATATATGTGATTTTTTTCATATCACTATTCTACAAAAACATTTTAATTGATTCAGTACTTACAAATGAATCAACTAGCCTACTGTGTACTAGGCATTTATGATTTATACAGGGATTTGGTAAGGTATACATTGTCCCGGTCTTCCTCTGGTTTTATAATCTACTTAAGTTCACATCTATTATTTATATTCTAGAATAAATTAAAGATAAATTTTATTTACACAGAAAAACTCTTCATAAAAAGGTGAACAAACATTTCTGTAATACTAGAGAACAGACTAGTGGTTAATGAATGTGAAAGGGTCCACACTGCTATTCCCACCACCTTCCAAATTTCTAACTTTGGAAAGAACTCCCCTTTCTCTGCCTAAATTTCTCTAGTTGTAAAACAAGCATCTCAGCACCCATCTCTGAGTTGCCACAAAAATAAAATACATATTAAGGTCTTGGTGCAATGCCTAGCTTATAGTGAACACTTGATAATTGCTAGCTGATTTTCATGTTAAAAAGTAGGGCCATGATTTACTTTAACATAGAATGGATCTTATAAAAAGAAAATAATTGGGATGCCTAGGCGGCATCTGCCTTCAGCTCAGGTCATGATCCCAGGGTCCTGGGATCAAGTCCCACATTGGGCTCCCTGCTTAGCGGGGAGCCTGCTTCTCCCTCTGCCTGCCATTCCCCCTGCTTGTGCTCTCTCTGACAAATATTTTTAAAAATTTATTGTTTAAGTGTTATTATGTGGTTACAATCCACTGTATACTGAGATAGAAAGTCTTTTTTTATTTAATGCAAATTTTTATATAATTTGTATAAATTTGAGCTTGATTATTCACCTCAAAGACTTCACAATTAGTTCCTTTAAATAATATCTTTCAGTACATAAGACCAAACATTAGATTTCCAATTTTTTTTATGATTTTATTTATTTATTTGACAGAGACACAGTGAGAGAGGGAAAACAAGCAGGGGGAGCGGGAGAGGGAGAAGCAGGCTTCCTGCCAAGCAGGGAGCCCGATGCGGGGCTCAATCCCAGGGCCCTGGGATCATGACCTGAGCTGAAGGCAGACGCTTAATGACAGCCACCCAGGTGCCCCTAGATTTCCAAATTAAAAAAAAAACTGATTTTTAGGGGCACCTGGCTGCTCAGTCTGTAGAGTGTGTGACTCTTGATATTGGGGTTTTAAGTTTGAGCCCCATGTTGGGCATAGAGATTACTTAAAAATAAAATCTTTAAAAAAAAAATTTTTTAAAACTGATTTTGAAACAACTTTTCCAGAATTATATTTTAGGAAGTCACATATACTTCTAATTATGATTTATATAGGTAAATCATCAAATGGATTGATGTACATGGAAATGTTAAATACAGTATTATACATCTTTATTGTTGTCAGTTGCTACCTTAAATATAGTTTTTCAGCACACCTAAACAGAACAATACCCTAATGAAAATCCGCACTGTCTTATGACATCTTTGTTTAATCAACAACAAAGATTTCATAGTCATTCATTTACTTTAACCACTGAATAAACAACTATGTACCTTCAAAAGACCTCATGGGGGTAACCAAACGTTACGAAATTATAAAGTCAAACTAGGCATTCAAGAAGCTTATCAGTGGAAATATTTTATCTAGAATCATGGTTGTTTAGTTTAGCTAAAGAGATAGAAGCAGCATTATTCCCATTATGTAACTGACTCCCATCTCCCTGGTGGAACATTGAAGGTACTGATTATTTCTCTTTGTCTGACTACAGGATTGGTAGCCCTTTCAAGTATCAACAAGTAATAAAAAGTCATGAGCTAATTATTGAATGAAAGCATTTCCATCCCTCTTAAAATAAGAAACGGACAATAAGGTAGCAAACTAAACACAGTTTCGAGTCCAGTGTTTACTCTCCAGCATCACAACTGACATTATTAGTCTGCTGGAACTCCTCAAGCTGTTTACAAGAAAATTGTTGGTGGTCAAGCCGAAAAACTCACTAATACCTTTTTTATAGGATCACATGATTGTTTTCAGTCATTTTATGGAAAAGCAAAAGAGGAAAATGAATGTGAACTAAAATTTTAGAGCCCTAGGACCATGTGTTTTTCAAACACATCCAAAATGTATTTTAATCCCCATTTTATCGGCAAAGGAACCGAGGCTCTGAGAGGTTAAGTAGCTTGCCAAAGGTTACCCAATAAGAAAATAGCACATCTCTGATTCAGACCCGAGTCTATGTGACAAAGTCAGTAAAGACAGAATGCTATTTTCTAAGATGTTTTGGAAAACTAATCTCTAAAGAAAGTCTTTAGACTTTCTTATGCTAAAATCATATGTATTTTGATTGGATTGACTACAGCCGCAAGGTACCAAGAATAATCTTGGAGAAGCTGCTTCATCTCTCATTCTCTCAGGTTTTGTTTTTTATATCTGATAAGGACAAGGAAAGTACTATTTCTCACACAACGTTGTTATAAAGACAAAATGCTCTCATATATTTAACGTACTTAGCATAAAACCCAGCATCTAAAGAAGAACTTAATATTGGTCAATTTTTGTATTATTACTCTTGCTGTCATATGTAAAATTAAAGAGTCTTTAGCCTCTGCTGGATCATCAACTGAGCATTCTCTGAAGAAGTTACTGAGTCTATCTTATCCCCTGTCCTAATAGAGAGTCTGGAATATAGTAAGTGCTCAACAAATACTGAAATAAATCATCTAATAATTTTCCATTCATTTTTATCTCAATGTTTAAGTACTGATAGTCAAAAAATATTGTATCTCTTTTGCTGATCTTTTTCCCACAATGCCTTGAATCAAAAGTTCTCGGAAGACAAAAGATCCTTCATAGGAAGTCCCAGGTTAAAGAGAAAGAGGTGGGGGTGGGGGGAATCCAGAACTTCCATGTATCATGGAAAGGAAAACTAGGCAGACATGCATGCAAAATATACCTCAATTCATATATCTCCATTTCTTCTCCATTTGAAAGTAAATCCACTCCCAACTTTGGAAAAACAGATCAATTCTCACTGTTCTCGGAAATCTGCCACTCTTCAACAGGCTCTCTTATTTACCAGTTCAGTCATACAGCAAAGAAGGAAATGCCAAAATCAATTAATTCTTTGTGTTTGTCCACTCCTGACTGTATATTATATAAATGTCTTGGAGTCAATATTTACATTTTTAACTTCTCTTATTTATAATTCAACTTGATAGGCTAATTTACCTTGTTGACATCTTAAGCATCTACAAGCTGATAAGCATTAGTTTGAAGAAAGGCACACACTGAAACCACTTTTTCTACTATGAACTGATCTTGAAGCTAACCTTGATTTGATCTCTGTACAGGAAGGTGGGGTCAGAAATGCATACTTCCCAATGCTCCTATAAAGGAGAATACAGTGATGAAGAATGTTGGCTTTGGAATCAGGCAGACCTCCCATGAAAACCTGGTTCTATCCCTTAATTAATCTCAGTTAAGAAAACTGCATGAGTCTCAGTGTTTCCTCCTGTATAAAGAGATAAAACATGAACCCCATGGTGGTATTGGGAGGATTGAGTTAGTGTATGTGAAAGTGCTGCCTCATTACATGGTATTAATATTAATAAATGATAAGGATTATGATTTTCAAACAATTTTTAAACAAAGCATTACAACTACCCTAAAGATCCATGGGGAATATTCTATCCCAAACCATTCCTCTTCACACAGCCCCTAGAATTCATCCAGATTCCTCCATCTGATACATATGAGGGAGAGAAGGAAAAGAAAGGGCTAGAAGAAACAGGCAGTTTCCTCCATTGCACCCCTCTATGCCTAAACTTTCTTAGACCACCAAAATCCTAATATGGACAAACAATTAAAAAAACCCATTATATAGAACAAAATAATGTGAACAAGTACTACTGTAGATAAAAAGATGCAATAAAGTAGCAAATGTTACTGTGGACAAAAAGATAAATAAAACTTGCTCTTAAGAATCTTACAACTTAGTGAGGAAAACAAGCTTATGAACAAAACACAAATAGAAGACAAGGTGGGGCGCCTGGGTGGCTCAGTCATTGAGCGTCTGCCTTCGGCTCAGGTCATGATCCTGGCCGGGGTCCTGGGATCGAGCCCCGCATCAGGCTCCCTGCTCAGTGGGAGGCCTGCTTCTCCCTCTCCCACTCCCCCTGCTGTGTTCCCTCTCTCTCTGTCTCTCTGTCAAAATGAATAAATGAAATCTTAAAAAAAAAAAAAAAAAAAAGAAGACGACAAGGTAATACTTGCTCTGACAGACTTAGAGGTAAAGGACCATGAAAGCAAAAGGGAAGAGAAATAAATCTGGCTTGAGGACCTGTAAAAGCTTCAAGGAAAAGGTGGAATTTGGAATTGGGCCTTGAAAAATGTGTGGATTCCTTTGGGCAGTGAGCTGGGCCAGTAGAATTCCACACTGAAGAAACTCTAAACAGAAACAAGGAGGCTGAAACTCCCCAGTATGCGTAAGAGCCACAGTCCATATTCCAAGTCTGAAAAGAATTAGGTGGAAAGAGACAGTGGGAGATGAGGCCAGAAAGGAAAGTTAGGATGAGGTATCCATGCCTTCCCAATGCCTACTCCAGAGTCTGGCCTTTACTATAGGGGCAAAAAGACCTTTATGGGGAGAGTAGGGGACCCTGATAGGAACTGACTCATGGTTTGAAAATATCCCTGTAGTATGATAAATCTTAAAAATAAAAACTAGGAGCAAGAAGCGGCTATCAAAATAGTCCAGGCCTAAACTACAACATCAAGAAATGGGAAATAAAGGGGCGCCTGGGTGGCTCAGTCATTAAGCGTCTTCCTTCGGCTTAGGTCATGATCCCAGGGTCCTGGGATTGAGCCCCGCATCGGGATCCCTGCTCTGCTGGAAGTCTGCTTCTCCCTCTCCCACTCGCCCTGCTTGTTGTTCCCTCTCTCGCTGTGTCTCTGTCAAATAAATAAAATCTTAAAAAAAAAAAAGAAATTAAAAAGAACACTATATTCTAAGAGCCCACAGGATTAAACAATTTATAATCCTTATAATATACAAATACATTTCTTCTACTCAGGGTAAAAGTGAATAGTACACAGAGTTGGGATTTAGGGATAAAAAAGGTTGACTAGGATGTGTGGTCCGAAGTCAAGATAACTCCCCCAAATTTGCTAAATACAGGTTTGATACTGGTTATAAGGAGCATCTATATTATAATAAAGGGATACCATCTGGTAGATGAAATACAAGAGCCAAGGTCACAAGGCACTTGTGGTATGTGTAGAAGTTAGGCTGGGGATGTGGTCAATGTTTGGGGGTGGGTGGGGTGTGTTGCTCTAATTCATAGCAGGCTCACAGCTGGTTACTGAGGCCACAGAAATCCAGGCCCCAAAAGAAAAAATTAGCTAGCCAGGGAGTCAGGACCCAGCCAAATTGCCTAAAGTTCAGGGCAGGGCTCCAGGGAGGTATAAGAAACATCTATGGGCTCAGTGGGGAAGACCTGGTCAATGGATGCTGAGAGGACACTTAACAATGGAGACTCAGGTAACAAGAATAATTCCAGGCCACGGCCACTGGTAGAAGAGGCTTTGTCTAGATTAACCAATTTTTGAACCCATAGCTAGAAAGTCTTCAATCCGGAGAAAAGGCTGAATAAGACCCATACTGAAACTGTGTTATAGGGATGCCTGGGTGAGTCAGTCAGTTAAGCATCTGCCTTCAGCTCAGGTCATGATCCCAGGGTCCTGGGATCGAGTCCCACTTCGGGCTCTCTGCTCAGTGGGGAGCCTGCTTTTCCCTCTACCTCTGCCTGCCACTCCCCCTGCTTGTGCTTTCTCTGACAAATAAATCTTTTAAAAAAAATAATAAATAAATTTGTGTTACATGAGCATGAACTTGTATCACAATGTTTTCTGAACTCATCTAAATTGCTTATCTAATGTGAGTGTAATGGCAAAGGATATTTAAAAAAAAAAAAAAAAAAAAAACCTAGCACCAACTAAGATAAAACACTTTTATCCAAAAACAAGACAAAATATTAAACAAAAAGTCTTTCTCAGTCCACCATAATCTTAGGAGAACTTGCACAACTGGGCCCAGTTTTACCTGTAGCCTTACCTGTCTCTGCCCAGGACTATTCCACATTCTCTAATACTCAGGGTACTCTGGTGTGTTTGTGCCTCCATTTACAATATACATCTTCCTTTTCTGGCTTGGCAATGCCCATTTATCCTTCAAGTCACCTACACTGTAAGACCTCTTAGTGCCTTCAAGCAGAACTAATCACTAAATAAGTTCTTAGAGCATTTTCTACATATCTCTCCTGTGATAGCATCTTCAAGATCAGCTCAAGAGGTCCCTCTTCCAAGAAGCTTTGGGGCTCTTGCAGACATCCACGTCTGCCTTTATTCCTAGCCTTGCCATAAACTGTATCACATCACTTGGCAATTTCTACCACCCAATTATGAGCAGTTCAAGAGCCATAGCTAAAACTTATATTCAGCATTTTATGGCTTCTACCTAGCCCACATTCTGGCATAAAGTAACTTATTGATACGTTGAGTAAATCAACATTGTTCCAGTTTCCCAGTGACTGGTAAGGTTCTACATATTTACTTTTTTTTTTTTTAAAGATTTTTATTTATTCAGTTGAGACACACAGATAGAGCGAGAGCATGAGCAGGGGGGAGAGGCAGAGGGAGAAGCAGGCCTCCTGCTGAGCCAGAAGCCCGATGTGGGGCTTGATCCCAGGACCCTGGGATCATGACCTGAGGCAAAGGCAGACACTTAACCATCTGAGCCACCCAGGCACCCCTCTATGTATTTACTTTTGTGTATTAATCTTTACATTTGAATGAAGGTATTTATCCTTATTTCACTTGCGTATTCTAGTTATCCTTCCTTCAATGTCTTAGAAATTTGCTAAGATAGAGATTTTAAAACTAGAGAAATAGGTCCGAATTTTATTTTATTCAATGTAACAGTGGGACTATGATAATTTAATCCCACACATATTGCTAAAAATGAAATCCGGGGATTTCAGTAACAGTAGCCTACTGTGTCTGCCCACTTAAAAAGTGCCAGCCTTGAACAAAACAGAGTGTTTATCCTCACCACCCCAGACCAGGCATTTTTATGCCCTCCTGGGCATCCACCCGTTATCCAGAACCCATCAAAACCAACAATACCCCTTATTTTCCAGACTTTCCTCCATTCCCCTGCACACTACCACTACTATCTAGAACTCATACTGTACATTACTACAGCCCTTATTAGAAAGCAATCTGGGGGCGCCTGGGTGGCTCAGATGGTTAAGCGTCTGCCTTCGGCTCAGGTCATGATCCCAGGGTCCTGGGATCGAGCCCCGCACCGGGCTCCCTGCTCAGCGGGGAGTCTGCTGCTCCCTCTGCCTGTCACTCCCCCTGCTTGTACTCTCCCTCTCTCTCTCCCTCTGGCAAATAAATAAATAAAATCTTTAAAAAAAAAAAAAGAAAGCAATCTGATAACAATTGCTACTCACTGCCTATACCCTTTATGATAGATAATTCTCATAACAGCCCATATTACAGATGAGGATATCTAGACTTAAATATACAAGTCACGTACCCAAAATTACACTTGAATAAAGACCTAAAGTGAGATTGTAGCCTGTATGACTCCAAAGCTATGCTCTATCCAGTACTCCAGTGGTTCTCAACCTTTCCCATGCATCAGTATCACTTGGAGGGCTTATTAAAACAGATTGCTGGGTTCCCCCCCTCCCACTTTCTGATTAAGCAGGTCAGGAGGGGGTCTGAAAATCTGCATTTCTATCAAGTTCCCAATTGATACTGATCAGGGACCCACTTTGAAAACCACCACACTATACCACCATAACAAAGTAAATTACTTCACTGAAGACATCCAGATAATTCAGTAGCCCTCAAGATGATTTGCTCTTGACAGTTGCAACTATGAAGGCATACCTTCCTAATGGTAAAACCTCGTGTTCTGTGACAGAAGTGAGGCAACAGGGAAAGAAAATAGTGCTGGGGACATGTTCTTGAATGACAAAATTCAACAAAAGGTAGTTACAATACCAATTCCCCAGAAATTTATATGAAAACTGAATGCAAGTAATCAATTCTCATTTCCAATTCTAACTTCAATGTGAAAAAACAAATGCCTGAGAGCAGCCAGGAGAATTTTTAAAAAGAACACTGGCCATTATGACTTACCCTACCAGACCATTAAAACATACTATAGAGACACTGCAAGCAAAACATTTTGGATAGAAAAGCAGAAAAATCAATGGAGCTGAATGCAAAGCCCACTAACACATGAATAAAAATAAATTTAATATATAAGGGTGCCATCTCAAATCAACTGTTCAATAGAGCATGTTGAGGCAATTTTTTTTTTTTAATTTAGACACTACCTCATACCACAAAAGAATAAACTTTGGTTTGTTTCTGTTAAATATTTAATCTATCATAAATTTAAGATAGGGGAATATTTTAAAGACTTATAATGTACATGCATTTCTAAGCAAGGCAAAGGAAAACACATAGAATTGCCTCTAATATAAAACTAGAACACTAAAAATGCTTCCATAGGGCGCCTGGGTGGCTCAGTTGGTTAAGCGACTGCCTTCGGCTCAGGTCATGATCCCAGGGTCCTGGGATCGAGTCCCACATCGGGCTCCCAGCTCGGCGGGGAGCCTGCTTCTCCCTCTGACCCTCTCCTCTCTCATGCGGTTTCTCTCTCGCTCGCTCTCTAATAAATAAATAAATAAAATCTTTAAAAAAAAAAAAAATGCTTCCATAAACAAAGCTGCATGATAAATGATAAAACAGGGGGAATATTTAGAGTGAAGACACAAAAGGTTTTACATATTTAGTGTAAAATACATATTAAGAGCTTTTACAAAATCAATAAGAGGAAAATAGAAACAAAAGTATGAAATGAACTTTTAAGAGAAAAGCAAATGAAAATTAAACATTTGAAGAGTTTCTCAAACTCAGTAATGATCTAATAAAAATTTAAAATAATCAAAATCATTTTCCCTTATCAGACAAAACCATCAAGGTTGACAATGTAGAAATTTTTTTTAATCAAACTGGAAAAATGCAATGAATGCTCAGCAATGTCAGGAAATGTGCCAAAGTGTCAAACACAAAGTGCATTTTAAGTAGAGAAGGAAACAATTGTTCAGACACTTGATATGTTTCTACTGTGTATAATCCTGAGGAGAGGTTTTCACTAACTCTCATTTAAAGTGTGTCCTTGACTTTTAAAAGAAGGAATATTTGGGGCGCCTGGGTGGCTCAGTCGTTAAGCGTCTGCCTTCGGCTCAGGTCATGATCCCAGGGTCCTGGGATCGAGTCCCACGTCAGGCTCCTTGCTGGGCAGGAAGCCTGCTTCTCCCTCTCCCACTCACCCTGCTTGTGTTCCCTCTCTCTCTGTGTCTCTGTCAAAAAATAAATAAAAAATCTTAAAAAAAAAAAAAAAAAGGAATATTTGGAAAGGTTTTTCTTTAGTTATTTCAGAGGTAGGTAGGTGGTGGAGGGGGGCAGTGGGTAGGAACTCTAGTTTTGCCCTTAGATTTTTTTTTTATCTATGAATTCTCTCCCTATTTGGAACAATCTAGTGCAAAGAACAAGATACTGTTATTTTCATAAAACATACACTATTTCATAAAATATACAAGTACTGTCAGGGAACTCAACGATGCTCAACCAATCTTTAAAATTTGTCTACATCTCTGATAATACGCGTGACAAGTGTTCATACTGTTCAAATTGCAGCCAGTCTCAGTAAGAATGCTTGTATTTATTAGAAAATACACACCAGGTCAAAATGTGAACATACTATAGTGGGCTACCCTCTTCTATGATCACAAATTGTTTCTCTATGACCTTGATGGTTCTCACCAATTTTCAATAGTTTATGACCAGTGATAACCTGACTAGAATACCTTAATGAGAAAAAATGCAGCTGTTTGCTTCTTTATGACCAAAGTAATAACCTGCCTTTCTTTGCAAATGGCATTAACAATTTTTAATTGCATGCGTATCCATGAGGAAATGAATCCGGCATGACAAGAATATGGCACCAACAAGCTCAATGAGAAAGAACACCTTCATGCAGAGGTCACCTCACACCCCATACCCAGGAGAATGTGTGCTGTCAAAAGAACTAAGCTCATCAAGAATTCAGAAAGGAAATGCATAACTTATTCAAACGGACTCACTTTGTTTAAGACATGTATTATCGGGGCACCTGGGTAGCTCAGTCATTAAGCGTCTGCCTTCGGCTCAGGTCATGATCCCGGGGTCCTGGGATTGAGCCCCACATCGGGCTCTCTGCTCGGCCGGGAGCCTGCTTCTCCCTCTCCCGCTCCCCCTGCTTGTGTTCCCTCTCTAGCTGTCTCTCTCTCTCTCTGTCAAATATATAAAAAATAAAATCTTAAAAAAAAAAAAAAAAAAGACATGTATTATCAACAAACAACCCATAAGCAGGTCTCATCTTAGGTACCATATTTAATGTAAAGGGGCTGATTATGGTTTACAGATGTGGAAAGTATGTGACCAATAGTGGGAGGGTCTAGGCCTGTATTCTGCTACTCAGCTTCCGAAAAAGGAATGGAATCTAAGCTGTGGATAGGGAAGTTACAAAATAAAAATCTAGTCTTCTTATACATGAGGGACAGTCTTGTGGTCTCAAAGATAAGGTCTTTTCATTAGGAACCACTGCCAACAATAAAATTCAGCGAAAGAACATCTTTGGTTAGTTGGCTATTTTTTTTTTTCCCTAGAGGAAAAAGGGATAAAGGTCTACAATATACACATTGTGTGCTCACTATCTCCACATCTACCAGGTAGAGTCTTTTCTAATGATTGTAAAGGGCCAGAAAATCTGCTTACAAAGAATCATATTCTATGAACTCGTGAGTTACAAAACAGCATTATTTATATTTGGGAAACAATGATCCTTAACCAAATATTAACTACTAATGTACTGAATAAAAACTGAGCGTGGGCAGCTTAAACCAATCTTATGAACTTTCATATGCTGATGTTCAAAATCGTTAATTGTAAAATTACTATCATAGGCAAGGAGTTGTATTAGTATTTCATGGTTTTAAGTATAAATTAATCCCAGGGCGCCTGGGTGGCTCAGTTGGTTAAGCGACTGCCTTCAGCTCAGGTCATGATCCTGGAGTCCCTGGATCGAGTCCTGCATCGGGCTCCCTGCTTGGCAGGGAGTCTGCTTCGTCCTCTGATGTGTTCTCTCTCTCTCATTCTGTCTCAAATAAATAAATAAAATCTTTAAAAAAATAAATAAATAAATAAAAATTAATTAATTAATTAATCCCAGACATGAGTCTATGAGATAGGTATCTTCATTTGCAGATTAAAAAAAAAAAAGCAAGCAGATATACAGAAGTTAATTTGTCCAAAATTTCCTAACTATTCAATGGGTGAGCCAGGATTGAACACCAAGTCTCCCTGAAATGCCAAGCCTATAGCCCCTAGACTATTCCTAGAATGTCGTTGACTGTCACTTCACACAGAGAACTTACTAGTTTAAGGCAACAAAGGTGACTGCTGGGGTCTGGCCAGATGAAGAATAACCCCCACTGTCGCCTGAGATCAAACTGGAGCTCTGCCCTGTGTCTGCTGAGCCAGGGGCCCTGGAAGGCCCAGCCACGAAAGGAATAGGCCAGAACCACCTCTTGCTGCCATAGCAATGATCCTCAGGCCTCCTAGGTTGTTGGATATTCCCTTTAAGAATTTTCCCTTTGGCACCTCAATGGACCTTGCAATCCACTGCGCCAGTGAGGGCAGCATTCTCCAGTCTCACGTTAATAATCCCAGGCTGAGAAAGACAGTTTTGATACTTGGTTCTGGCTAAGAAAAGTCAGTGCTAGCAACTTCCCAGAGTCCAATGAGAACTAATCTCAGGGGGAAGTGCTAAGGCGGTGGGGAAAGGGCACATAGATATTTACAATTTCTATAGTTGCATAAAGATTCTGAAAAGGTTCATTAAGGCATCTGAGAAACCAGACATGATGTTAAACAAGGCAAAAAAAAAAAACCGAAATTGCATAGTAATTGGCATTTCAGAGATTTGGACTTTCCTTATTTTAAAACAGAGAGAGTATTGTTTACACTGCCTTGGAAATTGTTCAAAGATGTGTATTTTTAATAAGATTGAATCATATTTTCAATCCAAAGGGATTTTATTCCATGAATACATTTTCCATGTACATATAGTAATATATATATATTTTTTATTTGACAGAGAGAGAGCGAGAGAGCACAAGTAGGCAGAGAGTCAGGCAGAGGGAGAGAGAGAAGCAGGCTCCCCGCTGAGCAGGGAGCCCGACGCGGGGCTTGATCCCAGGACCCTGGGATCATGACCTGAGCCAAAGGTACCTGCTTAACCAACTGAGCCACCCAGGAGCCCCACATATAGTAATATTTTCAATACAATTAGCTGCCAGTGTCCAGCCTGGTGAGTACCTGACACATAGTAAGCTTTCAATAAGTATCTGTTGAATGAAAACAAAATTAATGAGCTGTTGATACTTTCAGGAAGATGCCTTATTCTTATTACACTTGGTTACCTCTTAAGTAGCTTCAAACCCAATCCTCCCCAACTAATTCAAATTCAAAACTCCCCCTCTCAAAATTCATACCTGTCCTAAAGTTCACCTTCTTCATCCTTCAGTGGAGCCCAAGATTCCCGGCCCTCATCCTCCTTGACCAGAGCAAAGATCTCCCCCAGTGCTGCTGGCCCAGGGACCACACAGACTGCATTTGAAAAAACATATACAGTACTTCCAAACCAAGTAGGTAATTACACACACAAACACTCAACTTCCCAGCTTACTCTAATAATTGACTACAGATGGTCCCCGACTTCCAACTTTTCAACTTTATGATGGTACAGAAGCGATACGGACTTAGCAGAAACCGTATTTTGAATTTTGAATTTGGATCTTTTCCCAGGCTAGAGGTATGCAATATAGAGATACTCTCTAATGATGTGGGGCAGGGGCAGTGCAGGACCCAGTTGGCCACGTGATCACAGGTGTAAAGAACTGATACACTTAACAACCATTGTGTTGCTCATTTCAGTACAGTATTCAATATGTTACATGAGAGGGATGCCTCAGTGGGTTAAGCATCTGCCTTCAGCTCGGGTCATGACCGAGCCGGGCATCAGGCTTCCCGCTCTTCTCTCTCTCCCTCTACTGCTCCCCAGGCTTATGCGCTCTCTCTCTCTCAAATAAATAAATCTTAAATGTACATGAGATAGGGGCGCCTGGGTGGCTCAGTCGTTAAGCGTCTGCCTTCAGCTCAGGTCATGATCCTGGAGTCCTGGGATCGAGCCCCGCATCGGGCTCCCTGCTCGGCAGGAAGCCTGCTTCTCCCTCACTCACTCCCCCTGCTTGTGTTCCCTCTCTGTGTCTCTCTCTATCAAATAAATAAAATCTTTAAAAAAAAAAAAAAAGTACATGAGCTATTCAACACTTTATTATAAAATTGGCTTTGTATTAGATGATTATGCCAAACTGTAGGCTAATGTAAGTGTTCTGAGCACCTTTAAGGTAAGCTAGACTAAGCTATGATCTTCGGTAAGTTAGGTGTATTAAATGCATTTTTGACTTCCTATATTTTCAATTTATGATGGGTTTATTGGGACATAACCCTATCCTAAGTCTAACAAAATCTGTATTTCTCAAGTCACAGGACCTTCCACACAGATTTCTCTGAAACTTGCAAAGGCTTTCAGTTTCTAACTAAAAAACTCTGGGACTGGTTTCCTCACTGCTGCAGACTTTGCAGTCTCTCAGTTCTGGAATTGCATTCACCCAAATACAAAACTTATACCCTATCATGCACAGTTAATGATATCACTGGAAACAATCGAAATGTCTAACACTAACAGGTGAAAATTTTTTTAAAAAAATGTAAATATACACACAAGCAAAAGATTTGTTGCACAATTATTTCAAAAAGCAATTTTTTAAAAGATTTATTTGAGGGAGAGAGAGCACAAATTGGGGAAGGGGTACAGGGAGAGGAGACAGAAATCTCAAGCAGACTCCCTGCTCAGGGCAGAGCCCAATAACCACAAGATCATGACCTGAGCCGAAAATCAAGCTGGACGCTTAACCAACTGAGCCACCCAGGTGCCCCACAAAAATCATTTTTATTGTTTTTTTAAAGATTTTTTTAAAGATTTTTTTTAAAAATGTTTTATTTATTTATTCATGCGAGCGAGAGAGAGAGAGAGAGAGGCAGAGGGAGAAGCAGGCTTCCCGCCCAGCAGGGAACCCCATGCGGGACTCGATCCCAGAACCCTGGGATCATGACCCGAGCCGAAGGCAGACGCTTAACCATCTGAGCCACCCAGGTGCCCCTAAAGATTTTTTTTTAGGGATTTTATTTATTTTTCAGAGACAGAGAGAGCCAGCACGAGCAGGGGGAAGCAGCAGGCAGAGGGAGGAGCAGGCTCCCTGCCAAGCAAGGAGCCTGATGCGGGACTCGATCCCAGGACCCTGAGATCATGACCTGAGCAGAAGGAAGACGCTTAACCAACTGAGCGAACCAGTCATCCCACACAAAAAGCATTTTTAAGTGCATTTCAAATAACTGAAATAACATATAATCCTGAAGAAAAAGAATATGAAAATAATACATAGTCAAAAATCCAAACATTTAGAAGTCTAGAAGGATGCATTCTATCCACACCACAGCATTACCTAAACTATATCTGAAAGAACACTGGTTTTAAGATATAAATCAGGGTTCTTCTGATAAATTTGGAAAATGTTATTTTTTTTTTTTTTTAAAGATTTTATTTATTTGATAGAGAGAGACACAGTGAGAGAAGGAACACAAGCAGGGGGAGTGAGAGAGGGAGAAGCAGGCTTCCCGCCGAGCAGGGAGCCCGATGCGGGGCTCGATCCCAGGACTCCGGGATCATGACCTAAGCTGAAGGCAGACACTTTAACGACTGAGCCACCCAGGCGCCCCGGAAAATGTTATTTTTAATGTTTCCATTTTGGAAGTCCATTCTGTATATTACATTAAAATCCCTGAGATTTTAAGAGAAGAAAACAGTTTAATTTTGTTTAACTCACACAACCACAATTATTTGACCATGGAAGTTGTTCTTACAGGAAACAAATTGACTTCTAGCTTATTCAGAAGGTACCTTGGAAGGGCACCTGAGTGACTCAGTCGGTTAAGCCTCCGACTCATAATTTCAACTCAGGTCATGACCTCAATCCTCTTGGTGGGCTCCAATACTGGGAGTGCAGCCTACTTAAGATTTTCTCTCTCCCTCTGCCCCTCCCTGTGCGCAAGGCAGCACCTTGGAAAATGCTAAAATTCAAATCATGTTAACAACTGTAATCTCTTCAGGTAGCCTAGATGATGATTTTTCTTTACACATTCCTACTACTTTCAAATATTCTATGATAAGCATGTCAATTTTGTAATCAGAAAAATATCAGCAAAAATGTGTGTAGTCCTATTTACTGTCACTCCTACTATTATTTATTATATTGGCTTTGCCACCCCTGGAGTTCTGGGGGGAGGGTGTGGGGAACAGGAGAGCAGGTGCAAAGTGGTCAAACCATATGGATTTCAAATGACATTTGGGTTCCACTCAGATCTGCCACTGCCTGGTTATGTGACCCTAGACAAATTACACCGTAAGCCTCAGTTCCTCTTCTACACAATCTGGATAACAACTACATCTACTTTACAGAGTGATTAATGACTATTAAATGCAGTAGCACCTGTCATGCACTTGACACAGTAACTGGCGAATAGTCAGTGCTCAGTAATGCTCAATGTTTGTATGACCAGAGTCCAATAAGCCACTACCCATTGTTCCTAAATTACTATAACTCTGATCCTTTTAATCAGTGGAAATTTGAATTTAAAAATATTTGTTCAATCCCTGAAGTAACTAAGGTTCCATATTATTTTACCTACTCTCTTATAAAACACATTATTTAATGGGGCGCTTGGGTGGCTCAGTCGGTTAAGCGACTGCCTTCGGCTCAGGTCATGATCCTGGAGTCCCTGGATCGAGTCCCACATCGGTCTCCCTGCTCGGCAGGGAGTCTGCTTCTCCCTCTGACCCTCCCCCCTTTCATGTGCTCTCTCTCATTCTCTCTCAAATAAATAAATAAAATCTTTAAAAAAAAAAAAAACACACATTATTTAAAAGAAAATTTACTGGGAACACCTTAATGCTCAAGAAACTTTGCAAGTGCAGAGTCTAGGCATAAGTATAATTCATTCTGTCTAAAATTTTTCATTATACTAAGAAAAAGCTGATCTTAATTATGTTAAGAAATTCTGAATAGTCTTTTTGACATCCAAACTTATCTGCAAGAATATGAAAAATATTCCTATATTACCAAAAAAAAGCAAATCCAGAAAAACATTAATAAGACTATTTAATTGTATTTGCTCTAATAAAGGCTTTTAGTCAAGGGTATGTAGGGTTAACTTTCAGACCATGCTAACATGCTGCCACCAGAACCTAAAGAGCTATAGCTTTATACAATCTAGAACAAATGCTGCCCATTAGCCTCCCACCCTAAATGATAGTCACTGTCATCACTATGTAAAAAAAGATTTTCTGTGATATGTGAGAGCCTATGGTTAGAAGAGCGTCTCAAATTCCCATTCCCTCTTTTGAATAATGATGTTCTTGTACATGACATTACAATAGAAAATTTTCAGTCACTACGTTATCAGTCCTAACAAAATCAAAGAAATGCAGTTAGAGTTACTCTCATCTTACAGAGAAGTGAAATACTAAAATATAAGGCAATTCCCACAATGGCAAAGAGAGGAAACAATCAGAATTGCAATCACCTTGGTAACATACTCCTAATCTCAGAGGGGGCATTTTTCTCCTCTAAAAGGGAACGTGATTTTCATTAAGATTCGTATCCATTTTGTATTCAGTGTTCCAAGAATAACTTCCCTGCACCTGGCACAGAGATTTCATGGGGGACCAATGAAGAAAACCAACCCCATCTTCCATTTCCTGGGAGAGAAAAATGAGAACAGACACGTTCTCTCGCTCCTTGGTTTCCATTCAGTATAGTAACAATGTCAGCATTACACAAAGCTGTTTCCTAAAAAGCAGGTAATGTTAATAATTTAACAAGCATAAACTGAAAGCCTGATATGTGCTGGTGTTATTTCCACACTTTCATGCTGTATAATTATCTTCTTCCACCACAGAGGAAACGGAGGCCCAATGAGGGAAAGAAAGTACCCAGCCAACAAGTGGCAGAATAGAGACTGGGTTCCAAATCTCTGTCACCAAGTCCATTCTGCAACAGCTACCTGCTGAGTGTTATTCTGGCTTCTGGAAGGCACACTGGTTCACCACACTTGACAACTATAAAGTAGACTGCAGAGTTAAATGGAGAAAATTAGCCTCACTTAAAATGCTTTATGGAATGCTGTACACCTGGCCACACATTAAACTTTTACTTTTTCAAGGGTTTTTCTTTTTCTGATGAATTCTGGCTTAGAATTTCATTTTATTTGAAGACAATGTAAAATGTCGATTTGCTGCCAAAAATATTCTTAGAAAAATAAAATGAGCAAACTTGTTTTCTATTATAATTTATAGTTTTGTACACATCTTGAAATTTAACTTTCAAAAACACTGGGGAGAAAGAGCACTCGTACTGATTTTTCGACAATTTAATTTCTTCCACTCATGATACGCTTAAATTCTCAAACTCTCCTTTCATGAGCTGAAATAAACACCCTTTATTATTTGTTCTTTTTCTTTAGCTACTGTTGCTCACATCAAAAGGCTAATTTCTTATACCAGTAGAATAACTGAATCAAAATAGCAAGGCTCTTGACAATTTAGGTTTTAGGGTCTTGACACAAATGAGTGGAATTCTTATGCACTAATTAATCATGCAATTAATGACTAATTGCTTCATTCTCAAAACCTATATTCTATGAATCAAATGTTACTCTGCTATCATTATTCAAATAGGAATATTTAGGCTGCATATAACCATATACCACTGAGGCCCTGTTAATCCTCCCCATGAGAGCCAAACACTTGGTTTTGTCTAAGTTTGAGATGGAAACATTACTCAGAATTTTCACTTATACTACTAACGAAATGCATATTTCTCTTATAAACACCACTGCAGGGAATAATGCTAAAAGATCCCACCAGACCAAGAATGGAATTTTATAATAGAGTGCTAAGAGATTTACAACAGGTCTTTTAATGCTGTAACATCTGATGGTGGTTTAACAATTCATTTTGATTAACGGCTACAAAAATGAATGTTAAATACTCAGTTTGATGCTTTGTGTAAATGAGCTTTTACCCCTCTAGTGAACAAGTCCACTGGTCTTCATCCCCAACACTGACCTCTTGCTCAGGTTCACACAAATTCAAATAATCCAATAACTCATCATTAGGTGTCTAGGTGCGTGCAGGAAATTCAATTAAACCCAGCAGTATACACAAAAGAAGTCAAGAACATGGCCTCTGCTTTCTAGGTTTTCACAATCTAGTTAACTTAATCAAACATACCAGGAAAGAAAAAAAAAAAAATACCAGCAAAGAGTATTAGCACAGTAAATTGTAAACGTGTAAAGAATGTTAAAATGACCAGCTAATAATAGCAAAGAGTGGTATGGAGGGAATAAATCCAGTATCCATCAATAGGGGACTAGTTATATAAGTCATGGTTCATCCCTACAAAGACATAATACTAGGGGGAAAAAATAGAGCCCTTTATGTACTGAAATGGAATAATTACCAACTTATTATGATTAAGTAAAAAAAGCAAGGTACAAAGCAGCACTAACTGTGTATAAGAGAAACAATATACATACATACACTCGTTTCCTCCTGAGTGTAAGGAGATGCACTCTCCAATATGCTAGCCAATAATTACATAAGGCTTTTCAGCACTGGATATGTGGCTAGTGTGACTAAGAATTTACGTTTCAATTTTATATAATTACATTTCAAAACCGACTCAGTGCAAAATATTTTGTTAAAGATAACATTCGTGTTTTGTAGAACTAGAATCATGTTAATTTGCATCATCTAACATATCTTTTAAATTGAATTTTTTAATGTAGTGCCTAAAAAATTTTAAATTGTATTTGTGGTTCCCATTATATTCCCACTGGACAGCACTGATAAACAGTATCCTACCAGGATTTGAAAGAACTGGTGACACTGCCTCTGGAGAGAAAACCTGGATGCCAGGAACCAAGGGACTAGAAAGAGGTCTCTCGCTATTTGGTCATATTCCTCTTGAATTTTGTGCCATTTGGATATATTGCCTATTAGAAAATAATGAGTGGGGCGCCTGGGTGGCTCAGTTGGTTGAGCAACTGCCTTCGGCTCAGTTCATGATCCTGGAGTCCCTGGATGGAGTCCCGCATCGGGCTCCCTGCTTGGTGAGGAGCCTGCTTCTCCCTCTAACCCTCCCCCCTCTCATGTACTCTCTCGCTCTCTCTCTCATTCTCGCTCTCTCAAATAAAGAAAGAAATCTTTAAAAAAAATAAATAATGAGTAAGTGGTGTGACCTATAAACACCAATGTAAAGAATTATTGACATTAGAATAATTATGAAATATATTTCGGATAGAATCTCTCCTCCCAAAAGCATATTTGATACTTCTGAAGAGGTTATACATGGTCTTTGGCAGAAAATGCTCTGTAACAACCTAAGATCACAGAAGTGTTTCACAAACTGGAGTTACCAACTGAGCATAAGAGCACAAGAGATTAAAGACGTCAAGCCTCACACTGCTTAAACTAGCAAAATCTAGCATTTAACACCACTGCCTTTTCTTTCACCACCAGAGAGTGTTGTCTTTCATTTTTCCACTCATTGAATATATTTTCTTGTTCCTTTCTTCATTTATATCCCCAACTAAGAACTTAATTATCTCTACAATTCCATTTAGCACTGAGTGCATCTACTTGGCTAGGTGAAGAAGGTGGGGGGGGGGGTAGGGAAGAATCAGGAAATATTCCCTTTCACAACCTACAAAATTAATTTCTTCCCATGAAGCAGTAGTGTAAAAGCATAAGCAGTTCACAAAGGGCTCAAGTAAATGAGTACTATATACGACTGAGAGACACTTAATGTATTTAAATATAAAATGAAAAATCAGATTGCATATGTACAGGGTATTACTATTTATTTCAAATTTTCCCATTTTAAAAACCAATACTTCAGGGGCACCTGGGTGGCTCAGTCCCATTAAGCATCTGCCTTCGGCTCAGGTCATGATCCCCAGGTCCTGGGATGGAACCCCGCATCAGGGTCCCTGCTCAGCGGGGAGCCTGCTTCTCCCTCTCCCACTCCCCCTGCTTGTGTTTCCTCTCTCGCTGTGTCTCTGTCAAATAAATAAATAAAATCTTTAAAAAAAACAAAACAAAACAATACTTCAGAAATTTTTTCTGCTTTGACATAGCTGATTTTATTTTTTTTAAAGATATTGAGAGAGAGAGCGCACAGCAGGGTGAGGGGCATAGGGAGAAGCAGACTCTCTGCTGAGCTGGGAGCCTGATGCGGGCTCGATGACACTTAACCAACTGAGCCACCCAGGCACCCCGACATAGCTCATTTTAGAGCTTAAAATGCATATATCAATGAAAACTGTTTTTAATTAGCAGTATTAAGTTTAAGGGGGGGAAAAAAGCCACCATTCTCAATTGCAAAGCACACCCCTCCTTTTCTTACTCCTCAAGAATGTCTGACGTAGGGTTGCACTGATAAAGATCATTTTGAGGAAATACTCCTAAGGCCACAGAGAGAATGTGTGCAAAGCCATCCACAACTCAGCCCAAATCACACAGACCACACACCAGAATGAATCACCAGCACAATAAGCAGAGGTTTTGACTAGGTTTGATTCAAAGAGCAAGGCATTCTAGATAGCCTTTAACTATTAAAATGGCCAAGTGCCAGCAGAATTTTTAAAATTGCTTCTTGACAGGAAATCTTATGAAATTCCCTGTGAAGATCAACAGATGGTAAAAGATGGAATTAAATAGCCATCAGTGTACTGCTCCCCTGCCTCCCAAACTGTGTATGCCTTCAGCAAGCCCATCATTTCTTAGTATCCCATGGCTGTTGTTTTTTTTTTTTTTTTTTTTTTTTTTTTTAAGATTTTATTTTTACTTATTTGTCAGAGAGAGAGACAGAACACAAGCAGGGGGAGAGGCAGGCAGAGGGAGAAGCAGGCTCCCCGCCGAGCAAGGAGCCCGATGTGAGACTCGATCCCAGGACCCTGGGATCATGACCTGAGCCGAAGGCAGCGGCTTAACCGACTGAGCCACCCAGGCGCCCCCATGGCTGTTCTTTTAATACCAACAGTGTCTTGGTGTTCAAACCATTCCAATTATCTGTGTGGTTCCAGAAACTTGGTCTCTACCTTGCCTAAGTTTAACTAATCCAAATCCATGATAGTCAAATATTGATCACCACCAACTTGATGTGCTCAATATCTGGAAGAATACAAAAAATAAATGGTTTGGTTTACCAAAAATAATAGCAAATTTCATTCAACACCTTCAGATAACTCTTAGAATTGCCACTAATCTGAGCTTGCATAATCTGCTTAGTGTCCTAAATCACTATGATTCACAAAAAAATGAAAATCCCAAAGTGGTGCATCCCCAACTTATATATGAAATCCTGAATTTGATTAGAAAAACTCTAGGGATGCCTGGGTGGCTCACTCAGTCAGTTAAGCATCTGCCTTCAGTTCAGGTCATGGTCCCAGGGTACTGGGATGGAGCCCTGCAATGGGCTCCCTGCTCAGCAGGAAGCCTGCTTCTCCCTCTCCTTTGCCACTCCCCCTGCTTGTGCTCTGTCAAATAAATGAAATCTTTAAAAAAAAGAAGAAAAACTCTAAAAACGCCCATTAGTAAATTCAAGTCTATACCACTTATAACTACCAAGTTAGGTTGAAACATGTTCCTAGGCTTCACAAGGATACCAGCACAAACTTCAGGACTAAATTTTCTTAGCATCATCTAAGAATGAATTTCCTATGTTTTTCTACATACACACAGGATCACAGATGATTAGACATAAGTTAGATATTGCTCCTTTCAAACAAGGTTGTATTTCAAAAATGATATATGGCAAACTGGAGTAAATTACAGGTTGGAATAAGTTCTAGATAAAAATTTGTCCAAATTAAAATGTGAGGGGAAAATCAGTCTATTTCCCCTTTCAGAGCACTCAGGTTTTTCATTCAAATGAAGTCATACCTAACTTTCCTACAAGAGGAAATGTTCACAGGTAATAAAACTATTACCTACCCTCTTTCAGAGAAAGAGCAAACTGAAGATAGAAGGCTGGTAGCATGGGATCACAACATAAAATTTTAAAAATTAGTTTATTTTCATATGCTAAAATTCTTTTCTGCCACCTCCAGCTTTGCTCTCCTAAAGCAGAGCAAAAAGATACTCACTTGAAATTAAAGCATCTAGCTGCTTTCTGGGAATGGACATCTTAAATAAAAGTGAAGACTGGAAGAAACCATGCCCATAATCTAGTAGGCACTTCACTCCGGAGTTTTGCTGTCAGCAAATGACCAAATCATGAACGCCCGAGAATATGGGGGCTGCCTGAGACCAGGAGGTCCTTTAAGACAGTCACCCTCTTTCCTATTAAAGCAGTGATACTTGACTGGCAGGCATCAAAGAACAAGAGAGAAACTAAGGGTTGCTCCTCTCTCTGACATTTCCACTTTAGCACAAGGGAAATAATAAATTCAGCAGCTCTTATAATTATCTTGACCACTGTTGACTTAATTTGTCCTAGAAACTACAGCATGTCCATTAGACATGGGAATGGTAGGGTGGTAGCCATGTTCCCATTTAGCAATTCAATTTCCTGTTTTTCCAGCAGATCTGAACTGATACACAACTGTAGCAGCTGTTAAAATTCTGGCTCCTGTCACCACTACTCCCCTTGGGGGTCATCTCATACTTCCTCACTTCCATTTCTCCAGAAATAATAGCATGTGTGCATGTGCATGCAGGTTAGAGAGATGAAAATCCTCAAGGACTGGTGATAAATGTCCCATTTAGGTTTCAGCATCTTAACTCTACTTCCTTATAAATATATCTTGGTATAAGTGCATAAGCTGTAATATTAGGCTACAAAGTAAAATGTTATAATTTTAAAAAGTACAGTGGAATGCATACCTTGGTGTTAATCCTCCAAAATTAATCACACTGAAAAACAAAGCACTTTTTCCAATGACACTACCATTTTAAAAATACATTCTGGGCGCCTGGGTGGCTCAGTTGGTTAAGCGACTGCCTTCGGCTCAGGTCGTGATCCTGGAGTCCCGGGATCGAGTCCCGCATCGGGCTCCCTGCTCGGCGGGGAGTCTGCTTCTCCCTCGGACCCTCCCCCCTCTCATGTGCTTGCTCTCTCTCATTCTCTCTCTCTCAAATAAATAAATAAAATCTTTAAAAAAAAAATACATTCTGATGTCACTGGCGTTCAACCCTGTTTAAAGTCAACCTAACCATATCATGGACTTAAATTATTATAATTCAGGTGCTTTTTCAACCCCACTTCAAAGGGCCGCCTCTGAACCACTTTTGTTATTTTCACAAGTCAATCCCCTCCCCCCAAAATATGGCATTTCACTCTTAATTCTGTCCAAAGTAATTTTCTACAAGTCTGAGGCAATTACAGAAGAAAACCTCTCTCCTATTAACCCAGACAGTAGGAGTCGCCATTATCAGCGGTTTCGCTTTGGGCAGTTTCGGTTGCCAGCGGTCAGCAGATGACCCCCCGCTTCTGAGGAATCCTCACAAGGGTCAGTTGTAGCCTCACCCTGCGTCACCGGGCCTGCGTCACAGGGCCTGCGTCACCCACCTCGCTTCATCTCCTCAGGGAGGCGTTCTCTCATCCACGTCATCACTGGAAGGGTGAGTACAGTCCCGTATTTTGGGGGGTGGGGGGGATAAAGAGTGCACGCATGAGCACATGCGGGAGTGAGAGAGACCAACCATGTTCACATAACTTTTATGACATATTATATAATGTGGTGTCTCTCCCCATCGGATGGGGGCCCCCAAATGTGAGGCGAGGATCAGGTGGAAGCCAGTGGCTGGGCGCGGTGAAAGAATTCACCTGAGGCAGAACAAAGGAGAAAGTTTACTGAATAGCAGCAAGGGAGCCTCGGGCAGGACAGCCAGGGAGAGACTGACTGCAAGAAGGCAAGGGGTAGGGGCAGCTTTTAAAGAGGGAAAGTGAGGAAGTTTGGGGATGTACGGAATTTTCCCTTTCTGGTAACTGTGCCAGGTTGTAAGTAGCCCATTGGTTAGTTAGGGCCTATGGCTATTTTGAGGTGGGTCCCCTGAAGGGCCTGTCTGTATTCAGCCAAGTGGTCTCTGTGGACCCGCTCTACATTCCATTGCTCCAACCTGTTGCCCAAAAGTGCCCGCTACATATAACTGTTATGACTGTTCTATTTTATGATTAGTTATGTGGTTAATCTCTTACTGTGCCCACCTTGTAAATTAAACTTTATCACAGGTGTGTATGCGTAGGGGGGAAAAAACGGTGTGTGTATATATGGGGTTCGGTACTATCCCCAGTTTCAGGCATCCACTGGGGGCTGGAACATAGGGAACATATCCCCCATGGATAAAGGAGGGGGAGGAAGACTACAGTACTTTATGTATAATTGTTTACATTATCTCTAAAGCTCTAATTTCAATGCGCAGAGTGTTTCTAACAGGGAGAGAACAAGAGTAACCAGGGAGAATTAAAAGGAGGGATTCTGAAGCAATTCTCCGTTTCCCTAGCATCTGCATTGTCACCACCTCATAACCACAAGCCTGAAAGCCTTAATGGGGCTCTATTTTTTCTCTAAAGAGTGGGCAGTTAAGAAACCCACCTGATTCAGTAGTATATGTGCTCTCCTCCCACAAAATTTCTGAAGGCCTGTTTCTGAGCAATATCCCAGAGTTATATAGCATGAAAAAGCACGGATATAATCAGGTTATTGCCCAACATAGGGCACAACACATATTGGAAACCCAAATACCTTAATTTATTGCCAATGAAACGTGGAAATTCTGACCTTTGTAAGGATTTATCACGATTTAAAATGTATTAAAACTTACAAATAGTACCAAGTTTTCAGCATTCTAGGAGTTGAGCTTAATAGACTTTTTCTCCTGCCTTGGCATTCTTTGCTGTCTTAATCCTGAAATGACCATCCCAATTAAAGTACTTTGTCAAATTACTCCACATTTCAACTCTACAGCTTTGTTTATGTGTAAAGCCATTAAGTAGTTTTAACTTATTTACATTTATAAACAGCATTGTGAACTTAAACTATATTAAAATAATAATAAATTACCCGCACTCACTCCATTATTTTTTCTTAAGACTAGTCAGTCTTTAAGAAGCTTTTCTAAGGGATTCATTCCTCAGATATGGAAGTTTGTATGCAAAACTGAAGACATTTGGCCCTTTATAAATAGTCCTGGGAAACTTCTTTCTCCCATACTTTTAGTTTATTTTTACTGTAACAGATGGGGGAAAGATTTAGCAAAGCAGTCATTAAAAAAAAAAAAGCCTTACAACAACTATCATACAAATGTTAGAACACTAAAAGCTTACAGATATGAAATATCTTTAACAACAAACAAAAACACTTGCTAGAAATTATAGAGGCAGTCTGACTTAACTCATAAAGTAGGTATAAACTCAAAGACCTAGATAGGAACTCTTTCAGCTTTGTTCCTAAACATCTTAATTATGTAGTAGTCATTTTTCATGAAAGTATCTCCAGCACAGAAGTTTAGAACTTCTCTTTAAAATATATTCCAGGGCGCCTGGGTGGCTCAGTTGGTTAAGCGACTGCCTTCGGCTCAGGTCATGATCCTGGAATCCCAGGATCAAGTCCTGCATCGGACTCCCTGCCCAGCAGGGAGTCTGCTTCTCCCTCTGACCCTCCCCCTTCTCATGTGCTCTCTCTCTCTCTCATTCTCTCTCAAATAAATAAATAAAATATTTAAAAAATAAAAATAAAATATATTCCAATATCATATGTTAAAATTCTGCAATGCTTACCAAGGGACCACGCCTGTCTTCACTTAAAAAAAAAAAAAAATCGGGCGCCTGGGTGGCTCAGTTGGTTAAGCGACTCAGGTCATGATCCTGGAGTCCCTGGATCGAGTTCCGCATCAGGCTCCCTGCTCGGCAGGGAGTCTGCTTCTCCCTCTGACCCTCCCCCCTCTCATGTGCTCTCTCTCTCATTCTCTCTCTCAAATAAATAAATAAAATCTTAAAAAAAAAAAAAATCACTAATCACCACTCTGCAAAATCTCTTACTATAAGATATATTTTGTTATATGCAAACAGAACATTAATCATTAATCATTTTGTTCCAATTTATATCTAAGTTTAATACTTAAAAGTCATCCTGCCAGTAAATAAACTTGAATTAAATAATAATCACTACTTCATTTATCGATTTCATAAGTTAGGCCAGGAGGGTCAGCAAACTTTATATATGGCCAAGGTAAATATTTTTAGCTTTGCAGGCCATATGATCTCTGTCTGGACCATTCAGCTATAATGAGAAAGCAGTCATAGACAATAGGCAAATGAGCGGGTATGGCTGTGTGCCAGTAAAACTCTACAGAAACAGAGGATAAGAGAATAATATTTAGAATATATACAAAACTCCTAAAATTCAACCAAAAAAGCAAACCCAACTAAAAAATAGGCAAAGAACTTAGACATTTCTCAAAAGAAGATATGCAAATAAACAATAAGGACATGAAATGATGCTCAACATCAGTAATCACTAGGAAAATGCAAGTCAAAACTACAATGAGATACCACCTCACACTCATTAGGATGGCTACTATTTAAAAAAAATAACAAACAGGAACCAACAAGGGTTGGGAACCCTTGTGCGCTGTTGTTGGAATGTTAAAATAGTACAACCAATATAGAAAAGAGTATGGTTGCCCTCAAAAAATTAGAAATAGAATTACCATTTGATCCAGCAATTCTACTTCAAAAGAACTGAAAGCAGGGTCTTAAAAAGATATCTGTATACCCATGTTCCTAGCAGCATTATTCACAATAGTTAAAATAAGGAAGCAACCCAGTGTCCATCCACAGATAAGCACAATGTAGAATATTATTCAGCCCTAAAAAAGAAATTATGATATATGCTACAATATGAACTTTGAGAACATTATGCTAAGTGAAATAAGCCAATCACACACACAAAAAAAATAGAGACTGTTTGATTCCACTTATACAAGCTACCTAGAGTGGTCAAAATCACAGAGACAGAAAGTAGAATGATGGCTGCCAGGGGATGGGGGGAGAGGAAAGGGGGAGCTATGTTTAACGGGTATGAAGTTTCAGTTCTACATGATGAAAAAAGAGTTCTGGAAACGGACGGTGGCAATGGCTGTTCAACAATATGAATGTACCACTGAACTGTACACTTAAAAATGTTTAAGATAAATCTTGTTATATGCATTTTACCAACAACAACAAGTTACAATTAAAACCAAATAGGTGAATTTCAGCCTTCTGGACTGACTTTGCTTGGCCATAGTTTGCTGATCAGAGAGTTAAGCTATTATATATTAAGCTTGAAGCATAAACATAATGTTTTAAAGCTAACATGAAAGTACCATTTCTATACTAACATCATGTTCTTTTCCTGCAGACTTAAGAGAGTTTCTTTGGTAAAGCTCTTAACATCAGCAGCCAATCTCCTAGTGATTAGAAAATGTGTTTTATATAACGTAAGGGCTCACAAGTTTTGACTAATTAAATGAAAGCAGTTGTCTCAATAACATGAAGCGTGTATTATATAAATACACCTGGCATTTCAATACTGTAATAAGGTCATAACATTATTCAATATCCTCTAACACATTTAGAGGAAATTAGACTTTGGACAAAAAGTTATAATATTACCTTAATTTCATTTTTTTTATTTGGTAATCAAAAATTCCTAATTTGAAAGTATACTATAAATTTAATAGCCACCTAATAGCAAAAATAAGTAGTTTGTCATATGACGAAAGAAGGCTGTCAGTTAACTATGTGTTATATCATCCCGAACACATGAAAATGTTCAATATTTTGAAGACATAAACCAAACATTTAAGTTCCTTTTAAATCCTAGGCATTGGGGTTTTTCATATGCATTAGAATTTGTAGGAGTTTTTAAACATATAAACATGATTTTTAAAAGAGTCAGGGCAAGACATTTATAAAGCCACTCTAAATAAAAATACTTTGGCCATTCAGAGTAATCCATAGTGGCAAACATTGGGTGCCAACATGGCTACTGAGGAAGAGCACAGGAATGGGGATCAGATCTTGTTTTTGTTACTCTTTCATCACTTAAAGTTGTGTGGCTCTGAGTTTGTTAGTTTAGCTCTCAGAGCCTCGGTTTCCACAAGTGCAAATTGGTGTTAATATACTTCCTCAGAGGGCGCCTGGGTGGCTCAGTTGGTTAAGCGACTGCCTTCGGCTCAGGTCATGATCCTGGAGTCCCTGGATCGAGTCCCGCATCGGGCTCCCTGCTCAGCAGGGAGTCTGCTTCTCCCTCTGACCCTCTTCCCTCTCATGCTCTCTCTCATTCTCTCTCTCAAATAAATAAATAAAATCTTTAAAAAAATATATATATATATACTTCCTCAGAAAGGAGTAGCAATTTTTTTTAAATATTACTATAAAGCACCTAAATGGAATCTTTAAAGAAGCAAACTAAAGCTGGAAGTGAGGATCCTGAGTTGCCTAAAAATGATTAATAGCAACCCCTATTCCATTTATGGCTTCACCTCCATCTCAGATGTTGACACTTAATCAATGGTTCTCAGATCTGATAGCACACTACAATCACTGAAGCAGCATTTAAAACCTCTCCACAGCTTGTCCCAGCATAGGCCAAATAAAATCAGAATGGGTAGCAGGTGTGAGACCATGGGTGTTAGTTTTAAAGATCCCTAGGTAATTCTCATGTTGCAACCTCAGCTAAGATAGTCAACTTCTAAGTAATCAATGTTAGCTAACAAGAATTCAGTTTATACAATCAGTAAAATTTTAGAGCCAGCAGTGCATCCAAATAATAGCTTAAAAAAGTAGCTGCTAAATCATTTAATTTTTTCTGTGCCTGCAATGAACTCCATAGCTCCAAAGCTGCAAAATTATAAAGTAGGTTTTTTACCCCGGTCCATTCCTGAAAATTTGTTTCAGAATCAAAACATTAAGGTCCCTCAAAGCAACGTTAACTACATTTAGTTTTGACATTTAAATTTCAATAAATTAAAAAACAAAGGGGGGCTATCTGTTCAGGGCAAGTAAAAAACACAAGCAGTAGGAGTTCTAAAGATAATGTACCCAAACTGACTCTTTGAAATTTATATGTATCTTACAGTGGTCAGTTAAAGATTAAAAAAAAAAAAAAATGCAATGAACTAGGCAACCAAAGTCCTGGGTTTTCCTTCAGGTTTTGCCACTCATTTGTTCTGGGGCTTCAGCAAAGTCACTCAGTGTCTCCAGGCTTCAGATTCTCATTTGTAAAATATAGAGTTGCACTAGATTTCTTTAAAATGACCTGTTACAACAATGTAAAACTTGGAAAATTACAGAGGGATTCCTTACAGCAGGGATATCCAAGGAGGACTAAACTAGGCCTCATAGGTTATTAGGGTGATGAGTCCTGGTTTAATTAGTTTTATAGTAAGGAATTTACTTCCCAAACCCAATAATTTATTGTAACACTTTGAGATTGCTCCCTGCCACCTCCCATAAACCCATATCTAGGATACTTCTTTCCCCACCATCCAATCATGTTTAACGTTTTGGGATTGAGAAAAAGAACAAAAACAATACTGTACTGAATATTCAACAAATATAACAGGCACTTGGGATATGCCAAGGGACAAGATAGAAAAGTGAAAGATGACATTTTTTTTATGTTTATACTTTGCAGATATTGATCACTTCTCTAAATAGAATGTAAGGTAAAATGATACAGCCAGGGTGTTACTCTAGATAGGATGTTGAAGCATTTTTGCAGATGTCCCACCTTAAATTTGGAGAGAGGGTCAAATTCCTTAAAAGTATTTTCTTCATAGTTGAAGAATTAGATAAAGTAGTTTTGTACATTTTCAAGAATGTATCCGCTTAAGCTTTAAATTCTCAAAAGTGAAATCTGAAGTCGTGCTTATCATTAGATAGCTCTTTCCACTCCTTCATCCCAAAGCCATCTGATCTTACCTATTTTACTCAAAAGTATTGATTTCTGAACACTTAGTAAGTATATTTCGTGTATATGCATATGCTGTCATTTTTTAATTGTCCCTTAATACATTTTCAAATCCACCGGTTTAATACTATCTTATTTTGTGGCACTCAAATACATTTCTGTATTCCTGAAAGTTTCATCTTCCATTTACGTATCTCGGCTGTTCCATTTAGAGGCCCATGCTTTGATGATTAAGAATTTTCCAGCAATACATTTCTTTACTCACACATCCTGATGAGAGAATAAATGGAAGAATATATAATACTGAACAATGAAAACACTGGGAAAATAGGAACGGAAGTCAACAGCAACAGGGCTATTTGCAGAGGGGAGAAGACAATTCGAACAAATGAAAGAATTCATACACTACATGTTTCCTCTACGTAAGCATTATGCTAAATATCTTTTATATTAGTCATGTTGCTTTGAGACTTTTCCATGTTTCCTCTAGACAACTGCCAATGTTCGCATGGTCTCTGATGAATAAACATGCTGTGACTTGCTTCTAAGGAAACGCCTGTCATGTTCCAGGGAAAAATGACTTCTCTACTCTTCAGTCAGGGAAACTGCACAACTCTCATTCATTAGTTACAAAGTCGATTTTTCCTTAACGTTTCTTTTCTGGAATATTTGTGTTCTCTTTAGGGCATTAGAGCCTTCAGATTAACTATCACAAAAGAAACTGAGTTGGGGGAACATATGTAGGAAAAGTTACACTACATCAAAGCGGTTCCCACTTCAGAAGCTCAAAGAGCGCCCAAACAGCCTTCACTGTTTACCAAGACGAAGGTTATTTTCAGGTTCTCCCCATCTCTTGCAGAACTACCTGTTCTCATTACTGTTTACCCAAACGCTTAGCAAGGTGATTATTAGCATATCTGGCAGGAAGACATGCTTCATTTAATATTAACTCACCATGTGACAGCCCCTTCCCCTCCAATCTCTCTTCAAACACGTGAGAGGACTCAAAGAAAGTATGGTTGTTTGCAGTCTGACTTTGCGCTACGCTCTGGCACCAGCAATTGGCCACAGGCACGCACACCCCCAATCAGAGGCGCTCACCCTGCCGGGTCCCGGAACTGTCCTGCGGGTTGACAGCTGGTACGCCCTCCCGCGGCCCTCCACCGCTCGCAGAAAGCCCCTTCCTTACAGTCACTTTGACACTGCTCACCTGCCCGGGCCTCAGCCCTCAGCCAAAGAAACTTTCTTCCCCCTTCCCAAGAGCTCACATACAGGTATCGTCCGCCGCTCTTCCAGAGCACCAAACAAGGGGCTCTTTGTTACAATTTTTGCTCCAGGACTTCTCACCCAATTCCTAGCATTCAGCTGCCCTTCGGCAACTCAGAGCAGCCCCAGCAGAAAAGCAATCAAAACTACCATATCCCTTCGCCCCCGCGCGCCCTCCAAGGAGGCCGGGAGGAAGCAGCCTCCTCGGCTGCCTATCCCGCCGCCAGTGAGTCAGGCAGCTGGCAGGGCAGCGAGTTGCCAGTCAGGTAAACGCGCTGCGGCGGCCTTGCTGCCCTCGCCCTCCCGGGAGAACTTCGGCGCGGCGCTCTAGGCTTACCCGGTTGGGGCGGCGGGAGGCGTGGGCGCCGCCAGGGCGTCCTGCGAGCGTGGGGTTCGGCTGTCCATCGCCCTGCGGGGCGCGGCGCGGACTCCAGTTCCGAGGCGGCGTGTCACTACTAAAGTGGGAGAGGCCGGCTGGTCAGGGCGGGACGCGCGCTACCGGAGGCCTGAGCGGGGCGGGCCGCGCGTCAAGAGCCCGCCCGAGCCCCCCAGCCCCGGGCCGGTCGGCCTCCGGGTGCGCTCCCACCTGCGGGCCGAGGCTCCCAGCCCGCGGGGCCCCCCCGCCTCAGGTCCTAGTGGCCGCCCGCTGCTGCGGCGGCGGAAGGCGGCGCTGCAGCCCCCGCCCCGTGGGGCTTACTGGGTAGCCATTTGGCGCCTCTTGGGGCGGGAGAGGAGCTGCCCAGGCTGGAAGGAGGAGGAGAAGGGCAAGAAGCGAGGCTCACAGGCACCGCCGCCACTCCGGCAGCGCGTCTCCGGGCTCCCCTGGCCGAGTTTGCACAAACAAAACGCCCTGGGGAAACTTTTCGCGAAGAAAAGTTGGGAGGGCTAATTCCTCTTTTCCCACCCAGGCCTCCTACTTTCTTTTCAGAAGGAGACTGGCTCGCCTGTCCTTTCCCGCGGCTTCCTCTCCCACTCTTCCCTCCCCCGGACCGCGCGCTCGTAGTTGGTCTCTCAAGCCGGGGCTTGAAGGCGTAGAGCGCGGCAGCCTCTCCCAGCCTCAGCCCCGCGCGGGCCGGGCCGAGGCAGCGCCTCCCCCTGCCTTGCGGGCGGGGTGGCTGGCCCTCACCGGGCGCCGCGGGGCCTTCCCCTAGCCGGCTCACTCACACTGCCCCATTTCCCTGCCCAGAGCTCCGGAGCTCGCCGCCACCTCCGCCGGTCGGCCACCCAGAAGTGGTGACGAGGCTCGGTGGCATCGGAGCGAGAGAGGCAGTGAGCCGGAGACAAAAAGGGGCGGGGGTGGGCGAGAACCGGGTAGGAATTTCCCTCCCACCCGATTTCGGGTCTTTGGGGTTCGGCTGGGGGAGCGGAACGGAAAGGAAACTCCCGTGCAGAGCGTTCCCATTCCCATCGCTAGGGCGTCGCTTCGGGAAACCCGGCGCGCGGGAGCCGAACAGGTGGGGAGGAAGGGAGGGTACCTGCCCTGCGAGGACCGGAGGGGAGGACCTGGGCTGCCGCGGAAGTGCGGAGAGAAACTCGCCCAACTGGGCCTGCAGCTCGCTCTCCCTGTGGTACGACCTTCCACATACAGGGCGGTTTGTTTCTTCCCCCCCCCCCGCCAACTTGACCTCTAAGGTTGCTATTCGTTTAAAAACGCACCTGTGACACTGATTTTTCTAATCGGTGGCAGGTTTAAGCTTGCCCTGTCTTCAGAGGCGTATTTCTTTCTTTTTAAGCATATAACAGCTGTGACGTGAGGACTGGAAAATAATGTCTGATGATAATCTATTAACTAAGAACAAATGATCGATTTTATTCACCTCTTGGAAATTTTACAGGAATAAAAGAATCACAGATGCAGCTGCGTGCTTGTTTGTACATTTTAGTTCCCATGCGCCTGCTCTGTAGATGGTTCTTTACACCTGACAAATAGGTATATTTGCATATCTTGTATATTATAAATGCCAATTGTAAGGTGCAAGCCATTTTTGATGGGCCCAAAGGCTTGCTTTCAGAAAAATAACGTGAAATTAAGAAATTAACCTTAGACTACAGTTTAAGAATAAAAATATTTCAATGAACTATATTGCAGAGACTAGGTGAAAGCATGGTAAAGGAGGCCTCTTGTGATATTAGCATCACGTAACAAATCTGTGTTGGCCACTTCACCCCAGTGATAGGATAACGTTTGACAGATGGTAAAAATTAAACTGATATGTAAAACTAAGTCTTGACTAAATGCTCCTTAGTATCTAAGCATTGTAGCAATCAAAAAGATTGCTGAAACTAACATACTAAATACCTAGCAATATGCCATTTGTCTGTTATGGGCACTCATTACTATGTATTCCTTTCTGTGCATAATTCCTTTCAATGTATCTTTACATAGGAAAAGGGGGGGGAAAAGTGGCTTATTTAGATAATGAAACCGAATCAGAAAAAGTTGCATTTTAATATTTTACCTGATTTAAATATTAATCAATTAAATTAAATATGTCTGGCTTTTAGTCTCTAAGGTTAAACAATTTCATGAATTAATCATGCCTCTAAATGACTAACTTTTACAGTTGCTTGCACAGACAGTAATGCAAGCATTGAGTAACAGTGAAACTAGTCTATTGACTTTCGATCACAAAAATCAAAATTAAACTTTAATTAGTTTCGATCTTAATTTATGACATGCTAATAAATATTGACTCCATTAGTCTAACCTGAAACATCAAACATTTTCATAACGTTTCAATGATCACCAATTTTTCCTGTCCTCCTAGTTTTAGGCGTAGGTAGGATTACACTCTCCGCCCCACTGAAATTAGGTAGAGCGATGTAATTTGTTTTAGGAAGTAAATGTGAACAGACATGAAACCTTTCATTTCCTGGTGGAATCACTGAAGGGCCAGTGCTTGACTCTATGCTCTCTTTCCTAGCTGCTGCAATGGTGGAATTGAGTATTAAGATGGAAGGGCACAGGACTGAAGTATCCTGAAGTATCCTAAGTAATACTGAAGTATTACTTAGCCTTCCTTAGGTATAATCATGGTTGACAACTTTCCGAATCACTAATAGGCTAGACCTGATGTTCTTTTCATATGGTACTAACCTACACTCCCTAGAGTCTGCTAGTTACATACATAGTTCATTAGCAAAACAGTAATCACAGTTGCTATAAACTATCTCCTCCCAATCCTTTCCTCTGGTTATGCTCAACTGTTGCAAAATTACCCAAGTTTCCAAGATTTTGGTAAATTTCTCTCTGGAAATCTCCCTCCCTTCATTCCATCCAACCATTTTTAATGCGTGTACTTAGGTATTTTCTCTTCTGAAAGACCTCCTGACTACATGGGTAGAATTAGCCCTTCCCTTTCTTAGCCCCAGTAAATTCTGTTAGGTGGGGCCTGGGCCCCATGATATTTTCAGTTTTCAGTTACACAGTAACGGGGTGTGTAGTGGGGGTGAACTTAAGGGTCCATGTCTCATCCTTTGCGACCTGAAAGGATTGCCCAGAACACTGAACGCTCTTTGCAGCTATCTGTGGAATGAATAAAGGAGTGAAGAAATCCTTTAATACTCTATTCCTCAGTGAAATTTTAAGAGGCAAGTGGAAACTTAAATCAGGACAGGTGTTTTCAATTTAAAATAACTGTTAGACCATTTTAAATGGAACAGATGGTGAGTTTGTCCCTTTTGGGAGAGACTTATTGTCCACATGGTTAGCTACCTGATGGGGTTAGTTTCGAAATCACCAGGTAGAAAGAAGACCCATTTAGCTATATATCTCTTTGAATGATAGTTTAGGTTTCAGATTTCTGCTTGGAGAGTATTGAAATGGAGAAAGGTTTACATACTTAATAAATATGTATGTGCTCATATAAAAAGCAAACACTGTATAAAGTGGGCAATGCAAAAATTATTGGAGAAATAGAATTGGAGTTTGTCTAAATATTTTGTAAACTATTTGGGACAATGAAAAACTTTTTAATATTTAAGTATGTTTAAATATTCGAGTATACGTGCCACTGAATAGATTTATTTAAAACAAAAATCAGGGGCGCCTGGGTGGCTCAGTCGTTAAGCGTCTGCCTTCGGCTCAGGTCATGATCCCAGGGTCCTGGGATCCAGCCCCGCATCGGGCTCCCTGCTCCACGGGAAGCCTGCTTCTCCCTCTCCCACTCCCCCTGCTTGTGTTCCCTCTCTTGCTGTGTCTCTCTCTGTCAAATAAATAAAATCTTTTAAAAAAAAATCATACTTCAGAGGTGATAAATATCTTCGTGTGCACTTCACTTTAGCATAGTATAGCCTAAAGAAAGTGCTTATTTTACGCCTTACTAGATTGTGTATGTGTGTGCGTGTGTGTCAGGTTTTATATAGCAAGATCAGAGATGTTGGAAGGTAGTATTCAATTTTAATGAATCTCTTCAGACTTTGTATCTCATAGAAGCCCCTTAATCTCAGGCAAGCATGTCTTTATTATTATTATTATTGTCTTTTTTTAAAGATTTTATTTATTTATTTGACAGAGACACAGCGAGAGAGGGAACACAAGCAGGGGGAGTAGAAGAGGGAGAAGCAGGCTTCCCGCAGAGCAGGGAGCCCGATGCGGGGCTGGATCCCAGGACCCTGGGATCATGACCTGAGCCAAAGGCAGACGCTTAACGACTGAGCCACCCAGGCGCCCCTATTATTAAGGTCTTTATGAGAGTTTATTGATGACAACAGAGAGCTAAAAGTCAGGCTCATGGCTTTATTCCCAAGTCTGGAATATATACATTATAGTTTATTATCAATTTATCTTCTTATCGTGTTCTTATAATTTAGAATACTCCTACTGACTTAAAACATAGTGTTGTTAGAAGTCAGTGTCTTCCATATAAATACTCCATGAGAGAGCTTTATCCTAAAGTACCCAAATCTTTTTTTTTCCTCTGGCAGCCAGGAATCTTTGACAGGTTTTCTACTTAGTCACCACTGTCTCTGTCTTTACCATTGGCATAACTGCTTTTCCTTCTTCAATTATTTATCATCTTATTTTAATGCCTTTCATTTTCAAACTGCCCAGTAATTGTTTCAAAGGTCAAAATAAATTCTATATATATATATAATGTTTAAGATTTTATTTATTTGAAAGAGAGAGAGCACAAGTGGGGGGGCACTCTGCTCTGAAGACAGAAATATATTTGCAGGAATTTGTGAAAAATGATTAAATTTTTAAATGATTGTGTGTTTGTCTAATGTCTAATGTATGTAAAACTTACAGATTAGTTTTGTCCATTGAAATTACTTCTGGAGCAATTGTTAATTACATTTATTTAAAAGCAAAACAGGGGGGCGCCTGGGTGGCTTAGTCATTAAGTGTCTGCCTTTGGCTCAGGTCATGATCCCAGAGTCCTGGAATGCAGCCCCGCATCAGACTCCCTGCTCAGTGGGAAGCCTGCTTCTCCCTCTCCTACTCTCTCTGCTTGTGTTCCCTCTCTAGCTGTCTCTCTCTCTCTGTGTCAAATAAATAAATAAAATCTTTAAAAAAAAAGCAAAACAGGGGCACCTGGCTGGCTCAGTCCATGGAGCATGCAACTCTTGATCTCAAGGTCATGATTTCAAGCCCCACATTGGGTGTAGAGCTTACTTAAAAAAAAATTAAAAGCATATACAATAACTAAAGGTTGTATTGTTTATGTAGTTTTTAATAACCATGGTAATCATAGCCATTTTTATTTGTAAAGAAGGCTCATAGAATTTATAGTATGTGAAATAAGTAACATACTCAAATGAAATGGTAATATAATGATTATATTTTTAAGTGTTTAATACATATTTCCTATTTAAGTATTGTGGACCACACGTATGGTTTTGGAGGGTACTTGCGTGTGGAGGATGTTATATTTTTTATAGGTTTTTTTATACTAGTAAACAGAAGAGGTCATATTTGGCTATACCATTTCCAAAATATCAGTAAATCCATTTTTCTTCTATGAAGTTTAACATTTACTTGTATCAGAGTTTAAAGAAAATAAGAATAGTACTATTTATAGAATAAAATATAAATTGTGCTTTTCATGGCCTTGTGTTTGGAATTATAATTATATTATCATGTTATATCATTTATCTTTTGGGGGGTCATTAATATGCAAGCATTCTAGAGACTAAGTACCGAAATAAAATAATAATAATAAAAATAAATAATAAAAATAATAATTATCAATAATAATAATAAAATAAATTTTAAAATAATAAAATTAAAATACCAAAATAAATATGATTTCTTATCAATTTTATTATATTTTATCTTTCAAAATTTAGAAAATTTCTGTATATTTTCTTAGCATAGAATTTCCAAGTAGATTATATATTTATGAATTAAATTTTGAATAAAAGGAGTATTTATTGAATATCTGAAATACCTAGCATTGAGTTTGAGAAACAAAGATGGCAAAGACACTGCCTCTGCCCTGGAGGGGCTGACAGACCACTAGGTTCATCAGTAATATTTTTGTGGGGCTCAGTCAAGTGAAAATCTAAAGAAAATTGGTCAATAGTCATTTGCAGGATCCCTACCTCTCTTCCAATAGATAAAATAAAACATTTTTTCAAAAAAGAAGAAGAAGAAGGTAGCGGGAGGGGAAGAATGAAGCGGGGGAAATCGGAGGGGTAGACGAACCATGAGAGACGATGGACTCTGAAAAACAAACAGGGTTCTAGAGGGGAGGGGGGTGGGAAGATGGGTTAGCCTGGTGGTGGGTATTGAGGAGGGCACATTCTGCATGGAGCACTGGGTGTTATGCACAAACAATGAATCATGGAACACTTCATCTAAAACTAATGATGTAATGTATGGGGATTAACATAAGAATAAAAAAAATAAAAAAAAAATAAAACATTTTTTCAAACCTAATTATCAAAAGAAGAAATACCTGAGTTTAGTATGCTATGGCTCTTATAAATGGCACTATATTTCTATAATATCATATATATTTCTAAGCAAAGACTTATTAACATGCACACATTCCAGGATAGAAGTGAGGCCTCTGGAAACATGCATGGTCATGCAGACATGTAAAATATTTCGTACTATAGGCAGGCAGGAGGGCAGAGTTTTCAGTGCCCATCCAAATTCCAAGCTACAGATTCTGCTATATCAACACCAAGTTTTCTAAAATCCATTTTCTTACTCCCTCTCTAAGATGTCTTTTTGTCAAAATGAATTTCTGTTTCTAGATTCTATAATTCTGTTATTAGCAGTAATTGTCTAACTCATTGGAAAACAGTGAGCCCTTTTATGTTGTTAAAGTATCAGCTCTGTTTGAAAGACAATTATCATATGATCTCACTTATACTTGGAATTTAAGAAACAAAACAGGATCATAGGGGGAGAGAGGAAAAAATAAAACTAAGACGAAATCAGAGAGGGAGACAAAACATATGAGACTCTTAATCATAGGAAGCAGGCTGAGGGTTGCTGGAAGGGAGGGCGGTGGGGGATGGGGTAGCTGGGTGATGGACATTAAGGAGGGCATGTGATGTAATGAGTACTGGATATATTATATAAGATTGATGAATCACTGACCCCTACCTCAGAAGCCAATAATACATTATATGTTAATTAATTGAATTTAAAAAATGGAAAAAGAAATTAGAAGTTCAAAATAAAAGTATCAGCTCTGTTAAAATTAACCTTGTGATTTATAATTTTTTTTTAAGATTTTATTTATTTATTTGACAGAGAGAGACATAGCGAGAGAGGGATCACAAGCAGGGGAGTGGGAGAGGGAGAAGCAGGCTTCCCGCTGAGCAGGGAGCCTGATGTGGGGCTGGATCCCAGGACCCTGGGATCATGACCTGAGCCGAAGGCAGACGCTTAACGACTGAGCCATTCAGGCGCCCTGTGATTTATAATTTAAACACCATTCTTATATGGATGTTTTCTCCCTTTTCTTAAAAAACAAAAATAGGCTAAGGACAAAAAAATAAATTTAATTATATCCTAATATTGCCTATTGAATTGTAACTATAGATGGGAGCTACTTTTCTCCCTTAAGGAGCTTCGTAAGCCCTTAAATACTTGTTGGTTTCCATGTGTCTCAAAATGTACAACTTTGACCGAGGCAGCCACTGACTCTGGCTTTCCAGACATAAAACCTAACAAGTCTCAGCATATTTCATTCTGCCAGGAGCTCCTCATCCAACTCCTCTGCCTTTTCTCTTGAGAGGCTGAGCATGTGTGTGGTTAACTAAGTACCACAGCAGTTAAGAGCTCAGGCTCTGGAGCCAGACAGACTTGGGTTCACATCCCTGGCTTGGCTACTCCCTATCTGGGTAACATTAGAAGAGTTACTGTTTCTGGGAAAGAATAAGCATTCAGTGAAGGCAAAATAAGCATCCAGTAAGGGTGATGGAAACCCTTAAAGAATGGAAGCCACTTTTGTCTTGGTTAAGGCCTAGTCTGTAAAGCAGAACTCTTCCTGCTTCACGCTGGGAGCTTCTGGATTTTTGTGCCTGTGATGACCTTGGTCAAGTCATTCGACTATTGAATCTTCATTTCCTTATCTCTATAATGAGTCTTAGTCTCCATCTTGATTACTTGAGTAATCAAGTTCATTGCATTAAAAACTATTGAATTTATGTATACGGACTATTAATAACAAAACTTCATGTTGTAACAACTTGGAAAGTGCTTTCTTTCACTGAGTCTAGTTTGAGTCCTTTAAGAGTTTGCAGAGATATCTCTATTTTACAGTTCTGCAAATTGAAGCAAATGACTTGCCTGAGGACTCAATACTAGTGAAGTGGCAAAATGAGGAGCAAAAGTTATTTTTTTCTGTTTTATTATTTTTAGTAACATTACAGTTACCTTGCTGCAAGGGGTTAGTCCACAGAAAATTATTATTATATAAATATCATGCTAAATATCCTTTACCATCTCTGAATCCTAGGTCAAAGGTACTGGCTACCTAAACCTGTCTTGTCCCAAAAGACCTACTTTAGTTTGGGGAGACTTTGAGACTGTGAATGTTTCCAGTTTCATCCAAGAAATATGAAGGTCAGAAAGGCAAAACACAAAAATTTAAAGATGATCAGAAATTCAGATGCATTCTGGAGTGAGCTACCCTCGACCTAAATTAATTACACTGTTTATTTCCCTCTACTTACAAGATAAAAAAAAAAAAAATTACCTGGGAATATCAAAGGCAGCCAGTCAAGGAAAATAACTCACAAACTATATATTTGGAATATGGATGGTATGATGGAAAGAGCACACTACTAAAAGTCCAGGTAAAGTAATAGAAATTACTATATCTAGCACATACCAGATATAGTTTTTTTCATTTTTTGATCATTAATTATTGGCTATTTTAACTATTTTGCACTGGTGACTGTGGTAGAAGTGGAAAAATGATAGGAAACAGAAAAGGGTGGAATTATAAACTGTATATATGTGAGTGTATCAACTTTGAGTCCTTTTTATATGTTAATGGAGAAAATAATACTTATTTCATTAACAGACTGAACAGAATGTCTAGCACATCGAGGGTACTCAGGCAGCTTTGACCATACAAGTCTAAGTCTGAATTAAAAAGGTACTCAAAGGTTGATTTTAAAGTAGGGTATCCAGGGATGCCTGGGTTGCTCAGTAGGTTAAGCGACTGCCTTGGGCTCAGGTCATGATCCCAGGGTCCTGGAATGGAGTCCTGCATCGGGGCTCCCTGCTCCGCAGGGGGCCTGCTTCTCCCTCTGACATTCCTTCTGCCACTCCCACTGCTTGTGCTCTAAAATCTTAAAAAAAAAAAAAAAAGTACTCCAAAAGAAAGGTAGTAGAAGGAGCTATGCAGATCACTGTTGACTAAAATATTTTCTTCTGGGTATATAGCATTTATCAGACATCATAAGATACTTAGGTAGAAGATTATTTGCATAAGGTGATTTTCTTTGGTGTGTTTTTGTATGATTATGTATTTATAGGAGCTACTGTATAAAAAATTCAGTTAGTATATATTTTCTAGATCTGTATTTACAGTTTTCTGTTGTAATAAATAAGGTGGATAACTTGAGTCAAGAACAAATATTCTCATACAGAGATCTGGGAATGTACTAAGTAAATAATGTATAGTTATCTTTGGAATAAAAACATGAAAATGGAATTAAGATGTTCTTTCTGAGGGTGCGAAGGATTGATATACAACCGTATCAGTTTTAACCTCTGAATTCCCTGACTGCATGGGAACTATTTATGACTATCAGTGACCTTTTATTTGGAATGTTACTAAAACATAGTTTTATGTCAGGCAAGTATGAGTCTACTTTCTATATATTTTGATTTGGATTAAGTATTGCCTCGTAGCTGCAGGCATGATTCTTGTGCATGTTATAAATTTTGCAATCTGTCAATGCTATAGAACAAGCTGAGCTATTGCTAACACTATTTCAACACCCAAGAGCTTCCTTCCAATTCTTTCTGAAATATCTCACTTTTTGTTTTTTTATAATGTTAGAGGAAGTTGAGGAATTTAAAAAGTGAGTTGGTAGAACATGCTAATGGTAGTTTTGGAATACAATCCTTCCATTTGTGAGTTCTGTGCTTCAAATGATATTGGCTGTAAAAGTCTAGCAAAAAACCCAGTAAGTTACCTAGTTATTTCAGCATTAGCATGTCGTTAAACTTCAAAGTCAAGGCAATTCAGTGAAGTTAGTCATTTTACAGTTACAGTTTTATTAGTGGGAATTCATAATCCCCATATCTGAAGGAAAGTTTGGAAAATAATTTCATAACTTTTAGTTTCTTCATCAATAAGACAGTGATAAATTGCTTTGATATTCTAGAGTTGGAAAGTTTGAATTATGAATAAGTAACAAATGATTGTACTGTATAAAAAAGTCTGTCACAGAGAGGAATTATACGATGTTAAATCTGAGAAAGAACCATCCATTACATTTATTGGAAAACAGAGACTTATAAATAGGATTGTCAGGGAGCCTGGGTGGTTCAGTAATTAAGCGCCTGCCTTTGGCTCAGGTTATGGTCCCAGGGATGGAGTCCACATCAGGCTCCCTGCTCTGCGGGGAGCCTGCTTCTCCCTATACCCCTCCCACCCCACTCGTGCTCTCTCTCGCTATCTCTCGCTCTCAAGTAAATAAATAAATCTTTAAAAAAAATAGGATTGTCAGATTTAGTAAATAAAAATACAGGATGCCCAGGGGCAGGACTTTCCCCGGCGCGAGGGTCAGGATCTTCAGCCTGGGTCATCCTTTGCGCCTGCACTTGTCTGCGGCTGGGATGCTGCCTCTGCAGCGCTGCATGATGCTCAGGCTGGGCTTGGCTAGGGCTTGACCCCGTGCCAGACGCACCCCCACGCCCCGACAGTGCGTGCAGACCTTTGGACTATTCTGTGTGTGCATGGGCCTGGTGCAGCTGCGACGCTCTGCACACCCAGGAGGACAAAACTTTTGTTGAATTACTGAATGATGAAATTAAAGAGGAAAAGAAGATACAGAGCATTAAGTTCCTTCCCAAGATGTCTGGAGGTTAGGAGCTGGAAGTGAATGGGACAGAAGCTGAATTATTGGAGAAAGTTGCCAGAGAAAAGATCACTGCCTCTTTCAACATTCACAAGAGCATCCTGCCAACATTTGATGGGGAGGAGGAGCCCAGAAGATGAGGTTGGGCTAGAAGAGGAGGACAAAAGTGACATTTTCTCTATCAGGAAAATGAACTTTCAGTCCATTGGCGAGTCTGCGTGAAAGGACACTCAACACCAATTCCATGACCTAAGCCTTATATGACCACCTGATGGATTTCTTGGCAGACTGAGGGGGTGGATTAACACTTCTGCAGATGAGTTATTGGAGCTCAGCACAACTCTGGAGCACCAGGAATACATTACTTTTCTCATAGATCTCAAAAGTTTTGTCAAGAGCCAGTTTAGAGCACACAAAGACATTGAACATCTTAAATTTATGGCAGGCCTTGCCCAGGGAACAGACCGACTCTGAAATCAGTCACACACATGCTTTGAGATGGTTTTCAGCCTAACATCCTGGAAAATAATCCAAACTTAAAAAATTTCCGTTGCCCTCTTATTTACTATTCATTTACTTCTGTACCCATCTGTTATTCCTAGATGTTTGTGTAACATAGTAATGGACAATAAAATTGGTTTATCTCCTCAAAAAACAAAAAAACAAAAAAGCAAAAAAACCAGGATACCAAGTTAAATTTGAGTTTCAGGTAACAGTGAATAATTTTTGGCATAAGTATGTCCCATGCAATATTTAATTATGCAAAATAATTTTTTGTTGTTTATCTGAAAATCAAATTTAACTGGCATCCTGTATTTTATCTGGCAATCCTACACTAAAGGTGTCATAATTCTTTTCAAAAGGCATATAGCTAACTAAATGCTGAGGCAGGAATAGAATCTGAACAATTAAGGAGTTTACAGACACTCCTACAAAGGATTGTTATATAGTAGCATGTTTTATTTTATTTTATTTTATTTTTTAAAGATTTTATTTATTTGACAGAGAGAAAGCAGGAGAGCACAAGCAGGGGAAGGCTAGAGGGAGAGGGAGAAGTAGGCTCCCTACTGAGAAGGAGCCCCACACTAGGCTCAATCCCAGGACCCCAGGACCACAACAGGAGCCAAAGGCAGATGCTTAACTGACCGAGTCACCCAGGTGCCCCTATAGTAGCATGTTTTAGAAAAGAAAATAACTATATTTCATAACCATAATTTCATAAGAAACTGGAAACAATGTAACTGTTTAAAATGGAAAGCTTTGAATTTATTGACTCTAGTTACCAAGCTCTGAATTACTTTATTCTCTCAGAATTTAAAAAAAGCGCTTACATTTACAAATCAGTTTCTTTTTTAATTTTTTGCTAAAACATAAGAAACTCAATTGATCACCACTGTTAACTAGAGCTGAATAGCAGCTATTCCTCAAAGCATGTTTCTGAATACTTCTAGTCAATAATTCAAGTCATTTTTAAGTAAAATCTTGGCTAAGAAAAAGTAAGAATTGGATTTAGTATCATCTTATGGCCCTATTCGTACCTAAACATGATGTTTTAGATTATCACTTATTTTATAATGTATTTTTATTACCACAAGTAACCTGTATTCACTTTTGTCAGTAACTTAAATGCAAGACTTTGGCACTAACACATTCAGTTACAGAAAGACAGACAGGGTATATCACTTAGGGGGCTTCCTTGAAACTGAGGCCTGGGGGCTCTTGAGTTGGCCTTATCTTATGAGATCACTGTGGCCCAAAGATCTTAAGCTTCTTCATTTCTCCTTGAGTATATTTATCCTTTTCATGTAAATTCTTAATTTAATCATTTTATATAAGTTTTCAAAATTGTCGACATAAAGTTGATAATACCCTACTTGTTCAATCTCTAAAAAAGTTGTAATTATTGATGTATTTTGGAATGTTGGTGAGGTCTGGAGCAGATGGCCAAGAAAGAATTCTTGAGACTTCTTCAGTGCAAAAAGGTGGTTTTATTAAAGCAAAGGGACAGGACCCATGGGCAGAAAGAGCTCCTACCCCAGGATTGTGAGGAGCAACCGATTATATACTTTGGGGTTGGGGGAAGTAAAAAGATAAGGGAAGTTCCAAAAAGGATTTTCATATGCTAAAGAAGACTCCCAGGATACTGGAGGCCTTCTATTGTTAAGCTAAAGTTGTTTTTCCCTCTAGCAAGGCATTAACATTAAGAGTTTTCTGGAGGAACATTATACTCTGCCTGTCTCAAGTATTTGGCTGCAGGTTATAAGGACATTTAATTTTATCTACATTTCCTTCTGCCTTTGTTTCCCACATCAACTGTATATATTGGAATCCTTTAAGAAAGGGTGAAGAATGGGGGTCGCCTGGGTGACTCAGTCAGTTAAGCCTCTGCCTTCCGCTCAGGTCATGATCTCAGGATCCTGGAATCCCGTCTTGCAGCGGGCTCTCTGCTCAGTGGGAAGTCGGCTTCTCCCTCTCACTATCCCTCTGTGTGCTCTCTCTCTCTCTCAAATAAATAAATAAAATCTTAAAAAAAAAAAAGAAGGATGAATGGATAAATCATTTTTAAAAAGAATATATCAAAATGCCGTTCATTTTTGTCATTTAAGTTTACTAAAGCTAGCTTTCTTGTGTAAAAGCTCACAGGAGATGATATTAACTACCTAGTACTTTTGAGTTTTGGATACTAAATGGGGAGAGATTGAGGAGCTATTAAACAACAGCTGGGGGGTGTCTGGGTGGCTCAGTCAGTTAAGCGCTGGACTCCTGATTTCTGCTCAGGTCATGATTTCAGGGTCCTGAGATTGAGCCCCACATCAGGCTCCATGCTGGCTATGAACCTCCTTAAGAATCTCTCTCTCCCTCTCCCTCCCCCCCCTCCCCCTGCTGAAGCACTCTCTCCCCACAATAAATAAATAAATAAATAAATAAATAAATAAAATCTTTGAAAACAAAAGCTGGGTGGTGAGTGGGAGGGAATATTTGCAGGGTGTGGTATTTCTACATTATCAGTAGTATACATTTACTATTTAGTATTATCCATTTAGTTTTATTTATTAATTTAATTTTATGTATATGTTTTAGTGTTATAATAGTATTATACATTTACTATGATACATGTATTATTTACTTTTGTTTACTTATTCATTTATATTTACTATTTAGATATTTAATAAAAATATATTAATGAAAGTAATATCCTGACCTAAACAAAATGCACTATTTGTTATTTGATAAATGTTTATTGTAATGATTTGCACTAATAAATAATGTCAAGATCCAAATACTATCTTGACAAAAGTCTTGAAGCATTACTATTCTAATCCCCATTTTGACTCTCAGAGAGGTAAGATTTCATGCCCAAACTCCCAGATTAAGGTGCAGAGCCAATATTTAAAATGCAAATTCAAAATGTTTAATTAATCATTGGCCACTAATTATGTTAATAAAATCTTGCAAAAGCAGAGATAAAAGATAAATAGCTTTTAGATAAGGCTATAATTATGGAATTTAATAATTCTGTGACATTTCTAGGATTTGGTCTTTATCAGTGACAGAGGACTTCACACCTCTCTGAGCAGCATAGTGACTTGTTGTACATGTTAAAAATATTGATTCCGGGGCGCCTGGGTGGCTCAGTCGTTAAGCGTCTGCCTTCGGCTCAGGTCGCGGTCCCAGGGTCCTGGGATTGAGCCCCGCATCGGGCTCCCTGCTCCACGGGAAGCCTGATTCTCCCTCTCCCACTCCCCCTGCTTGTGTGCCCTCTCTCACTGTGCCTCTCTCTGTCAAATGAATAAATAAAATCTTAAAAAATATATATATATTGATTCCTAGTGTTCCCATCTCCTCTCACCCTGCCCCTCCATGTGTAAGGCCCAAGTGTAAAGTACTCTCCTTTCAAAATATGAGAACCTCTTAGATAAGCCATAGTAAAAAAAAAAAAAAAAAAAAAATTCTGCTACTGCCCATCATTTGTCTCTCCTGAGACAGAAACTGGGGGATATACCAAATAATTGAGATTCCTGACTGTAGACAGAGCTCCTTAAGGATGTCGCTATCCCCAGTGCTTAGCACAGAGTTTAGTGGGCATAAGGTCCATCACGCATTTATTGAATTGACAAAGTAAAAACATAAAGAATAAACAAGTTTCTTGTCTTCTAGCAGCTTGCTCCTTTTCCTTGGTGTGATAAGACATGCCCACAGAAAAGGACAGCACTGCAACAGGTGCTCAGAAAGCAAACTCCGGAAGTTCTGACTAGGAGGAAATCTCTGTAAGGCTTTGTTAAAGAAAGAGCCCTCAATAGATGTAAATTTGGATAGATAAAATGCAGATGCACAAACATTCCTGATTGTGGAAGCTGCTTGACCTAATATGCAGTCACTGAACGGATTTCTCAATCTGAAAGACAACATGGACCCAATTTAAGGGGACATTTGTGATTACAAAACTGAAGAATGAAATTTGAAACTCAGGGGCAACTTTGAATTTAAAGGTGGGATGTGTATATCATATAAAAGGCCAAGTTTATTTTATAAATGATAATTTTAAAAATGTGTAACTGAACAAATACTCAGCACACAGCCTTGAGGGTTTCACATATACCCAACAGAGGGCAAAGGTAAATTGCTAGCTTGCCAAAGCAGGTTTTTTGGGGAGTAAAATGATGCTGTCCTTTTTACCTACTTCTACTAATGTTCAGAAGTGTTTAGACAAGTTCAGAAGTATGTCATTTCTGATAAATTTTCATTGCTATGTATTTCTTGGTTGGATTTCTTTTTAGCACTTCAACCTTGTTTGGCAGGCAGTTAAAGAATTACTTCCAAATGAGTGAAAATATCTTTGCTGACTTTATTTTTCCCATTTATGAGTTAAGTAGTAATGCTGGACCCATATTCTTCAGTTTCATACAAACTTTTTGAGGAAACTCATCTGTTTTTATGACGTCGCCTAGCCTCTGTTTTTAATAACTCCCAAATCTACACCAATAGTTATCCCAATTTTACATCCACACCTACAATAATTTAAATTACTTAATATATTGGATATTTAAATTGTAAAAATTCACAAGTTGAAATCAGAGTTCATCACTGTTTTCATACTTTTCTCATGACTAATATGTCATTATCTTTTGAATAACATAGACCTCTAGCTTTTGAAATCTATGTCATTATTTTTCCTTCCAATCTTATTAACTTTTACTGACTTCCCAATTCTCAGTAATATTTTAAGCTTTCAACCCTTAAATCTGTTACTATTTGGTTCACATCACCTCGCATATGTCATTGCACAAATAATCAAAACTAGTATTTAGCAAACACTTACTATTCTCGTAGTAGGGTGTGCTTCATCAAAATGAATGTAAAAATGGGGCACCTGGGTGGCTCCGTTGGTTAAGCATCTGCCATTGGCTCAGGTCATGATCCCGGGGTTCTGGGATAGAGCCCCGCATTGGGCTCCCTGTTCAGCAGGGAGCCGGCTTCTCCCTCTCCAACCCCACTCGTGCTCTCTCTCACTATCTCTCTCTCTCAAATAAATAAATAAAATCTTAAAAAAAAAATAATGTAAAAACACTTAGGAAAACATGTGCCAGCCTTTTCGTCTGGAGGCAGGAAATGACTTTATAATCATTACAGTGGTCAGGAAAGACATTATAACGTCTTCATTCCCACTAAGATAAAAGATCAACAAATATATATATATATTTTTTAAAGATTTTATTTATTTATTTGACAGAGAGAGACACAGCGAAAGAGGGAACACAAGCAGGGGGAGTGGGAGAGGGAGAAGCAGGCTTCCCGCAGAGCAGAGAGCCCGATGCGGGGCTCGATCCCAGGACCCTGGGACCATGACCTGAGCCGAAGGCAGACGCTTAACGACTGAGCCACCCAGGTGCCCCAACAAATATTTTTTAATAGCAATTTAACTCCACTGTAAGGATCATGGTGTCACCTATAAGGCAATATAATAATGTTGCCTTGGAAATCATCTCTACATGGTTCCCATAGTAATGAAGTTCTGAGGATATCATTTTTACCCCTATATGCTTGTTAGTGTACATTTCCTTGGCTTACAGGAAAGCTCCATAAGGGTGAAGGTGCTAATTGCTTTTTATACTGCTCTCTCTCCAGCACTTTGAACAGTGCCTGGAGAGAACCTGTGGGCCTGTCCCCTGGCTCACACTGAGGAACTACTCTCCTCTGTAGCAGAAAGAGCCTAAGCAGAAAGAAGCTACAGGAACACCATTGCCCAAAGCAAACCAAGCATGGGCTCTCCTCTAATTTTCTTGGGTCCTAAGTCCAGGTGTTCTGCTCCAACTAATGGGAGATGGTACAGGGGTAACCCACTAATTGGCTGGTGACAGTTTTCTTTCCAGGTAAAAAATTTTAAAAATGTAAATTTTCTTGCAAATCATAGGTTTTGAATGTTTTTTAAGTGAATGAATAAATGGGAATGAGTGTGATTTTTCTATTGTATATAATATTTTTAGGGTTTTCTATATATAGTATCGTCATCTGCAAAAAGTGAAAAATTTACTTCTTCCTAATAAATTTGGATGCCTTTTATTTCCTTTTCTTGTCTAATTGCTGTGGCTAGGATTCCCAGTACTACTTTGAGTAAAAGTGGTGAGAGTGGACATCCTTGTCTTATTCCTGGTCTTAGAGGAAAAACTCAGTTTTTTTACCTTTGAGTATGGCATTAGCTGTGGCTTTTTCATATATGGCCTTTATTATGTTAAGGTATGTCCCCTCTACAACTACTTTGTTGAGAATTTTATCATGAATGGATGTTGTACTTTGTCAAATGCTTTTTCTGTCAATTGAGATGATCATATGGGTCTTTTTTTACTTTCACTTGTTAAAGTAATATATCATGTTAATTGATTTGTGAATATTGAACCACCCAGTAATAAATCCCACTTGATCATGTTGAATGATTTTTTTAATGTATTATTGGATTCAGTTTGCTAATATTTTTTTGAGGATTTTTGGCATCTATCTTCATCAGCAATATTGGCCTACAATTTTCTTTTTTTGTGGTGTCTTTATCTGGTTTTGGTATCAGGGAAATGCTGTCCTCAATGACTGAATATGGAAGTTTTCCTTCCTCTTCTATTTTTTGGAATAGTTTGAGAATAGGTATTAACTCTTCTTTAATTGTTTGATAGAATTCCCCTGTGAAGCCATTTGGTCCTGAACTTTTGTTTGTTGTGAATTTTTGATTACTGATTCAATTTAATTGCTAGTAATCAGTCTGTTCAAATTTTCTATTTCTTCCTGATTCAGTTTTAGGAGGTTATGTGTTTCTAGGAATTTATCCATTTCTTCTAGGTTATCCATTTTGTTGGCATATAATGTTTCATAATATTCTCTTATGATTGTTTGTATTTCTGTGGTGTTGGTTGTTATTTCTCCTCCTTCATTTCTGATTTTATTTATTTGAGTCCTCTCACTTTTTTTCTTTATGAGTGTGGTTATAGGTTTATCAATTTTATTGATCTTTTCAAAGAACCAGCTCTTGTTTCATTGCTCTATTCTCTTGTTGGTTTTTTGGTTTATTTGTTTTATTTTTGTCTTTATTTCATTTATTTCTGCTCTAATCTCTATTATTTCCTTCCTTCTACTGGCTTTCAGCTTTGTTTCTTTTTCTTTTTCTAGTTCCTTTAGGTGTAAAGTTAGATTGTTTGTGGTTTTGGTTTTGTTTGTTTTTTTTTAAGATTTTATCTATTTGACACAGAGAGACACAGTGAGAGAGGGAACACAAGCAGGGGGAGTGGGAGAGGGAGAAGCAGGCTTCCCGCAGAGCAGAGAGCCCGATGTGGGGCTCGATCCCAGGACCCCGGGATCATGACCTGAGCCGAAGGCAGACGCTTAACGACTGAGCCACCCGGGTGCCCCTGTTTTGTTTTGTTTTTTTGCTTCTTGAGGTAGGACTGTATTCCTATAAATTTCCCTCTTAGAACAGCTCTTGCTGCATTCTAGAGATTTTGAAACTTTGTTTTCATTTTCATTTGTCTCCAAGTATTTTTTGATTTCTTGGTTGGTCCATTTATTGTTTAATACCATGTTATTTAACCTCCATGTATTTGTGTTCTTCCCATATTTTCTTATGATTCATTTCTAGTTTCATACCATTGTGGTCAGAAAGACATATGATATGATTTCAGTCTTTTTTAATTTATTGATACTTGATTTGTGCCCTAACATGTGATCTACTTGAGAGAATGTTCCATGTGCCCTCAAAAAAGAATATGTATTTTGCTACTTTTGGATGGAATGTTCTGAATATATTTGTTAGATCCATCTGGTCCAATGTGTCATTCAAGGCCTCTGTTTTCTTGTTGATCTTCTGTTCGGATGATCTATCCATTGATGTAAGCAGGGTGTTAAAGTCCTCTACTGTTATTGTATTCCTGTCAATTTCTTCCTTTATGTCTGTTGATAATTGCTTTATGTATTTAGGTGCTCCCAGGTTGGGTGCATAAATATTTACAGTTGTTATATCCTTTTGTTGGATTATTCCCTTTATGATTATGTTGTGTCCTCCTTTGTCTCTTGGTGTAGTCTTTAAAGTCTATTTTAGGGACACCTGGGTGGCTCATTCGGTTAAGCATCTGCCTTCAGCTCAGGTCATGATCCCAGGGTCCTGGGATGGAGTTCCACACTGGGCTCCTTGCTCAACAGGGAGCCTGCTTCTCCCTCTGCCTACCACCCCCCCCTGCTTGTGCTCTCTATCTCTCTCTGACAAATAAATAAAATAAAACCTTTAAAAAAAAAAATAAAGTCTGTTTGGTCTGATATAAGTATTCCTGTATAATTTGACTCTTTAAGGGGTATTGAGATATATATATATATTTGTGTATATATATGTGTGTGTGTATGTGTATATACAAAAGAGATATATATACAAAAAAGATTGATATATACAGAAAAAGATACACACACACACAATGTGTATCTTTTTGTCTATATACAAAATGTTCTCCTTCTCATATAATCCATAACCTCATTCATGATTTAGGAGGAAAAGAAAGAATCAACTGTATGGTCTCCCCACAAATATTTTCACCCTGCTTTAAAAAGCAAGTAAGTTCCCAGATGTTGGAAACTTTTAGACATCCATCATAGAAATACTGTATTTGACATAATGCACCAATGCATTTTTACAGTTAGGCATCTTCAGATCCTGGTGATGCAGCATCTTGCATTTTGAACACATGCCTGATATGCCCAGATCTTACAGTTTCTTCCACTGAGTAGAGAAACAGCACCTGCCATTAATGCTAAGTCAACAGGCTAAGTGTTCCTTGAAGAAAAAGGCTGTGACTAAATTAAAGTGTTAGCAGAAAGGGAAGGAATGTAGAAAACAGCTTTTCAGCCTAGGCGAGTGAGTAAGGAAAACTTAGCGGCAGAGGAAGAAGGTCAGATCTGTGTGTCCTCATCTCCCCACTTCAAAGGTGGAAATTCCAGAAGTAGAATTTATTAGAAACACTCAGATAAGTACAGGATAACCTGAGAACCCTAAAGATGTGACCTATATCCTGAGGCCTCTAGCAAGAGCCAGCTTGGTGACATACCAATGTGGTGCAATGGTGAAAAGGATTGGAGAGATGAGCGAGCTCAACACAGTGCTCCTGCCCTCATGCATATTCCTTAGCCAGAACTTTTAGAAGGTGTTAAGGGAGCTAGGGGCCTAATATAGGCTGGCCTGGGGTCAGGACAAAGAGCATTAGTGTATGAGGATGACTCAAATGTAGTAAGCATCAGTTGCATCATAGTGGTAACAAGTACAGGGATCCTCCAGGCCCAGCAAGATTCAGAAGATAGCATATGTGGATCTCTGGCACCATTATCACTTTCCTCCATGAGTTCACATAAGCCCCTATATGCCCAGAGGCCACGTTATGGAGATAGGAATCTGAAAAACTGAACATGTGCTTGAAAGAGACTGAATCATTTAAAAGTGACACAGGGCAGTAAGATTACTTCATCAACCCCCTGCCATGTCACTCACAGGGGTAGCTCATGAGGATGAGGATGATTCAGCCAAAACTTCCATTAAGCACACAGAGCCATCCAACGTAATGTGCTTATTCTTGACAGGGCAGAGAGAGGAATGATCAACCACCGCTTGATTCAGTCTTGAGAGAGAAAAAAGAGTGAGGAAGTTTGTACCCAATCCTCTGATTCTGTGCAACTGTTTCCATCCTCACCCTCTTTTTTAAACTGTCCTCTTTCAACTTGACAATTTGGCTGGCTGTAGATGGGGAGCGGTGTGGTTGAGAACACAGAGATGGCTATCTTTGATGTCTTTGATCATAGAGGTTTTCTCAGTTAAGAAACACTCCAGCAGCTGCCTGCTCTTTACCAAAAAACCAAACCACAAAACCAAAATGCCACTTTTCATCAAATGTATGAATCATTCCTTTTTTCCTTTTTATTCTAAACTCCTTCTAAAAAAGTTAAAAAAAATAAACTCAACTCTTTCTAAAGTTAGTTATTGCTCTCTTGTATTGCTTTTTTTCCCCCTTTTTTTTTTTTAACATGGTACCTATAAGAACTTGACTGGAGCAAAAAAAAAAGGGAGATGCATTATATTTAATTCTAATTAACTAGGCAAAAAATAAACAGATGATCTGTACAGCACAGTAAACCATTAAAACCTAATTAACACTTATAGCCCAGGATACCCTAAAACTGCATGATATGTTCACCAGTATAGACCATACATGGAGCTATGAAATAAACTCAGTATATTTAAGAGTAATAAAATCATACTGAGTATATTCTCTGTATGTAATGGAATAAAACTAGAAATTCGTAACAATTAGATATTGAGAGAAAATCTTAAATACTTAGAAATTAACACATTTCTAAGTAGTTCATGGGTGAAAAGAGAAATCACAAGGGCAATTAGGAAATATTTCAAACTTTATGTTAATTAAAGTACATCATATGAGAACTTGTTTGCAGCTAATGCAGTGCTCACAGGAAATTAATATTCTTACCAACAGCTGGATAACAGAGGGTGACTGGTTTTGATCAGATTTTTTTCAAAGGTTAGCTGGCTTCTCTAATTTAGAGAAAGATGTAGGTAGAAATGTAAGCAAATCTTGAGAATATGTGTATAAAGAGGGTTTTTTTTTTTAAATATTTTATTTATTTGACAGAGAGAGACACAGCGAGAGAGGGAACACAAGCAGGGGGAGTGGGAGAGGGAGAAGCAGGCTTCCCGTGGAGCAGGGAGCCCGATGCGGGGCTCGATCCCAGGACCCTAGGATTATGACCTGAGCCGAAGGCAGACGCTTAATGACTGAGCCACCCAGCCACCCATGTATAAAGAGGGATTTTTAAAGTAAATGCTAGGGGGGCACCTGGGTGGCTCGGTTCTTAAGCGTCTGCATTCGGCTCAGGTCATGATTCCAGGGTCCTGGGATCGAGCCTCATATTCGGCTGCCTGCTCAGTGGTGAGCCTGCTTCTCCCGCTCCCACTCCCCCTGCTTGTATTCCCTCTCTCACTGCTCTCTGTCAAATAAATAAAAAAAAAAATCTTAAAAAAAAAATAAAGTAAATGCTAGGATTTTAAAGTAAATGTGTTGCAACAATAATCTGAAATAAATTCTTCAGTGTTTAAGTATCTCTGAAATTTTCCTGTAAGTCAGTGAAAAAAAATGTGATATCATACTCCATTGTTTTTTTTTTTTGTGAGCATTTAATGGAATAACATCTAATGCATAAAGCAACATCAAATATACAACATACAAAAAAGAAAATCTTATCTATTTACACAGCACCTAGCTTATTGTTGTTGTTTAGTACAAACATCTCCATATAGCTAGTACTATTTACATACTAAGTTCACAGCACAAATCAAAACACGGTATTATGCAGGTTTATACAGATAGACACAAAATGGAAATTCATTGGTTTAGACACTGGATTGAATTGAGTGGAGAGGTAGATGGATTTTTCTGGGTTTAATAATTAGTAAATATTGGTGATTTTTGTAAGTATACGAAACTTTCAGGGCTTTTAGGGTGCCTAAAGTATTTTTCTTTGTGCTTTCTAATATTTGAGTTCATAGATTATTAGTGAATAAGTATCACTTGTTAAGAAAAGAGGTGATTTGGACTTGTGCACAGGGCTTTTAATGTAACTTCTTTAGCTAAATTACAATTAGAATGTCCTTTTTCAGTATTTAATATTGATAGTGTACCTCTCTTATAAGCCAGATCAAAATTGTTCCTCCATCTGATAGCCTTCCTTAAAAAAGTCCACTCACCATCCCCAAATATATGAGCTCTTGCCTTCCTGTCAGTTGCATGGTCTCTTAGTTTATTATGTCTGGTTCTGTCTTTATTTGTTCTTCCCTTATTCCTTTTTGATATATGCATACCTGTAATGTCAGGCACCCAACATACCTATCAGAGTAATTTGTACATAGTAGGTGTTAACAATAGTCGGGAATGAGTGACAAATATAATAACAGCAATTACTAACATATACCACTTTTTCCCGTGAGAAAAGGACCCAAGAAATGGAGGTGACAGACTTTCTATAGTTTATTCTTATCAACCCTAAGAAGAGGTTGAGTTTTGTGGCTGTAGTGTTCCATGACAGCAGCTGTCCCCACGACTCCTAGGTACTAGCTTGAGAAATGCTAGAGTTTACCTAATGTATGATATAATGCAGGGCTTAACAACTGCAAGCTAAGAACGGTTTATACATTTTGTCATGGTTGAAAAATAGCAAAAGAAAAGTAATGTGAGACATGTGAAAATTATATGAGATTAAAAATGTAGTGTTAATAGATTTTTTTAGAACACAGCTATACTCATTTGCTTGCATATTTTCTGTGGTTGTGTTCATGGGACAACAGAATCAAGTAGCTGCTGTGGTGGAAACTGTATGACTCGAAAAGCCTAAAAAATGTTCAACATCTATCCCTTTACAGAAAAGTTTGCCAATCCCTGATATAGTGAATTATCACACCAATATGAAACATCAAATTTTCTCTTTTAATGTTTATATTGTGTAAATCTGGAAAAAACAATCTCATAGGCACAATGGTTTGGAATATACTTTCCTGGGAGAGACAATGATCAAATCCAGTGCCACACATTGTTTTACTAGGCTACAGATTCTACATCACGTGGATCGCTTTGTTTCATGATCTCTAATGTTATAGTGAATTCTTGGCAGTAGTCATAAAAATATAGGGTAAAAATCTGTAGGTGGATTTGTAGAATTTCCCCAGCATTGTTTGAGTAATAATTTACTATTGATTGTCCTACTGAGAAGAATAAATAGCATCATGTTTGAAAACAAATATGACACCTTTTTTGTAGAACCTCTTACTGTGTGGGGCTCTCAATAAATATGGGCATTTCAAACCTTTTAAAAGGCCTGAGAAAATAATACAACAGTATTTGTTCTATTCTAATGCAGGGCATGTTGTGCTCTGTGGATGATGTGGAGGGATAATACAATTGTGAATTAAAAATGAGAGACAAACAGGAAAAGAAGAGAACAAAGGACTACTAAATAGGAGTTCTGAGGGGCAACATTTCTTTCTTTTAACAAAGAAGCTATTCCAGAACAGATGTTGTTATTACCTGGATGGTTTTTCGAAAGGAAATAATGATTTGGTGTGACAGAATAGCAAGAACTCAAAAAGAAAATGGAGTGTAGCCTTTAACTGCTTTTTCTCTTTTAACATCTTTTGTGGGGTTTGCAGAAGAGGCTGGAGTTCAAATCAGCATTTTCTGTGTGTTTGAGAGAAGTTTAAGAACAATGTGAAACATGTAAATATCTCCCATACTAACTTTTTTAATGACTCCAAGTAACCTGAAACTATCATTTGTAGATATGAAGTATTGAGTCTGAAATCATGAGGTAGTAATTTATTTGTAACACTCAGAACATTTCTATGTGGAATTGCCAATTCCCACATTGTCCATAGTATGTTCTTTTCATAAGAGAAACATTGATCAAATCCATATGAAATAGTTATAAGTGACACCCCAATAGAGGATCTTTTCCATCCTGATATTGTTAGTTATTAATAAATTAACCTCATTCAGTATATCATCAACATGCAGCTTCTCCTTTCCCCTCTTTCTTCTTTGCAGACTCTGCTCTAAACTATAGGCTGGAAAGACCGTCTAAGAGCCTTGTGAAAAGTATTACCTGGTAGACAGAATCCTAAAATGCTGCTACCTCCCCAGCTTTCAAGGTTTCTCTCTTAATCCTCAGGACTGTGACTATGATGAGCCATGTGATTATGTTGTTACACCACAAATGGGATTTTGCAGAGGTAATTAAGGTTACTAATCAGTTGACCTAAAATAAAGAGTATATCTAGTTGGACCTAATGGAATCACAGGTGCTCTTTAAAAGCAAAAAGTTTTCTCCAGCTGGTAGTGGAATGGAAAGCCAGGGATAAAGTGTGAGAAGGATTCAATCTATGGTTGCTGTTTCAAGATGGAGGGGGTGAGGTGAGAAGGAATACAGGCAGCCTCTACGAGCAGACAGTGGGCCCTGGCTGACAGCCAACAAGAAAACCTCAGACGGAGATACATTCATTAGATTACTCCTTTCTGCACATGGATGCTGCCAAATAAGCATCATTAAAGTCTCCTCTCCCACTGCCGCCATATCTAAGTCAGAGTCTTCCAAAGAGCCTGAACTGCTGTGGAAGCTCTTCATCAGAGGTTTGAGCTTTGAAACAACCGATGAGGGTCTGAGGAGCCATTTTGAGCAATGGGGAACACTTACAGACTGTGTGGTAATGAGATACCCAAACACCAAATGCTGCAGAGGCTTTGGGTTTGTCATGTATGCCACTGTGCAGGAGGTGGATGCAGCCATGAATGCAAGGCCACACAAGGTGGATGGAAGAGTTGTGGAACTAAAGAGGGCTGTCTCACAAGAAGATTCTCAAAGACCTGGTCCCACTTAACTGTGAAAAAGATTTTTGTTGGTGGCATGAAAGAAGACACTGAAGAATATCATCTAAGAGATTATTTTGAACAGTATGGGGAAAACTGAAGTGATTGAGATCATGACTAACTGGGGCAATGACAAAAAGAGAGGTTTTGCTTTTGTAACATTTGATGACCATGACTCTGTAGACAAGATTGTCATTCAAAAATCCCAAACTGTGAATGGCCACAACTGTGAAGTAAGGAAAGCCCTATCCAAACAGAGATGGTTAGTACTTCATCCAACCAAAGAGGTCGTGGAGGTGGTTTTGGTGGGAATGACAATTTTAGTTGTGGAGGGAATTTCAGTGGGTGAAGTGGCTTTGGTGGTGGATGTGGTGGCAGTGAGGATGGCTATAACGGATTTGGTAATGATGGAAGCAACTTTGGAGGTGGCAGAAGCTATAATGATTTTGGCAATTACAACAATCAATCCTCAAATTTTGGACCCATGAAAGGAGGAAACTTTGGAGGCAGAAGCTCCAAAGTGGTGGAGGTCAATACGTTGCCAAACCATGAAACCAAGCTGACTATGGCAGTTCCAGCAGCAGTAGCTATGGAAGTGGCAGAAGGTTTTCATTACTGCCAGGAAACAAAGCTTAGCAGGAGAGGAGAGCCAGAGAAGTGACAGGGAAGCTACAGGTTACAACAGATTTGTGAACTCAGCCAAGCACAGTGGTGGCAGGGCCTAGCTGCTACAAAGAAGACATGTTTTAGACAATACTCATGTGTATGGGCAAAAAACTCGGGGACTGTATTTGTGGCTAATCATATAACAGGTTATTTTAGTTTCTGTTCTGTGGAAAGTGTAAAGCATTCCAACAAAGCGTTTTAATGTAGATTTTTTTTTTTTTTTACCCATGCTGTTGATTGTTAAATGTAATAGTCTGATCATGATGCTGAATAAATGTGTCGTTTTTAAAATGCACTGTGTAAAGTTAGTCTACTCTGAAGCCATCTTGGTAAACTACCCTAACATGTGCTCGCTTCGGCAGCATATATACTAAAATTGGAATAGTAAACTACCCTAACCATGTGAAGTTAGAATTTCTTCAAGGTGATGCCAGGTTCCATTTGAAATTTATTTGCAACCTGCTTGGGAACAGAAGCCAATGTCTCCACAAACCTTGGTGTAGTTGAACTGACAGTTAATGAGTTGTGATGGAGTTCACCATTAAAAGGGTCACCCAAGCAAAGTCCTGGGGTTTATTTGGTTATTAATATGATTGTTGGCACATCCTATGCAATATCTGTAAATTGAATTATGGTATCAGTTAAAATTATAGACGGGATTAAAGCTTGTGTATCATCCATTATCGTGTGTAATCAATAAATGATTTAATATTCTCTTAAAAAAAAAAAGAAGACCTCAGACCTACTGCTACATGGAACTACATTCTCTCAACAGCCTACATGAGCTTGGAAGTGGGATGCTTTCCTAGAGCCTCCAGTTAAGAGCCCATCCCAGCCAAACCTTGACCTCAGAATTGTGAGACCCTGACCGTTGAACCCAATGGAGCCCACCAGGACTTTTGATCTACAGAACTGTAAGATAATAAGTGGAAGTTGTTTTAAGCTGCTATACTTGGGTATAGTAGTAAGTAGTGGTAGTAGTAGTAGAAAACAAATTCAGACTGTACCATATACTCAACTATTGATATTTCTTTTTTTTAAGATTTTATTTATTTATTCATGAGAGACAAAGAGAGAGAGAGAGGCAGAGGCAGAGGCAGAGGCAGAGGGAGAAGCAGGCTCCCCGTGGAGCAGGGAGCCCATTGCAGGACTCAATCCCAGGACTCTGGGATCATGACTTGAGCTGAAGGCAGACGCTTAGCCAACTGAGCCACCCAGGTGCCCAACTATTGATATTTCTTATATATATTTATTTAATTTTATTTATTTATTTTGAGAGAGGAAGAGAGGGAGTGGGAGGAAGGGTAAAGGCAGAGGGAGAGAGAAAATCTCAAGCAGACTCCACACTGAAAGCAGAGCCTGACATGGGGCTGGATCTCACGACCCTGAGATCATGACTTGAGGTGAAATCAAGAGCCAGATGCTTAACCAACTGAGCCACCCAGGCACCCTTTAACTATTGATATTTCAAGATGCACACTTATGGGTATAAGATATGAATCTTAAAATGTCACTACTTAGACAACTGTCAGACACTAAAAGACCAAGTCAGGATTATCAATACTCTTTTTAGTCCTGAAGAGGACCTCTCATGAAAGCAGGACTGTTGAACTAATTTCTAATATTCAAATAGGAGGGAAATCTAATTTTGATAATATTTTTAGTGCTCTTTTTTCTGATTGGGTAGATGAGAAAACCTTTTTTTCTTTTTTCTTGATCTCTCCCTAGCCCTCAATTTAGTAGATTCTGCTTTTGCAAATTGAAATAAAACATTTTCTAAATAGTAATTTATTCTCCTTGAGGCTTCAGAATTCAGGGACAAATACTTTGTGAGTCTTCTAGCTTTTTTTATGGCAATGATAATTAACTGTACCAGTTCAGTACCAGAATCCGTCCTCCTTTTTACCAGGACACAGTTAGATAAATTGATTATGCAACCAAGACCATACCTGGAAGTATCATACTGTATGAGAATAAATCTCATTTCATCAGTTCTGACAAGCTCACCATGAAGGAATAAAGGTTGTACTTCACAGGTGAAACCAATGCCCATAAAACAGTCCCAGAAAATTGGTCTGATATGTGTTCCAGAGCTTACAGGCTGTAAATAACGTTACTCCTTGGCAGCCCAGAAATCTCATTGTATTTTCGGGACCTTGAGGAGAGAAGAATCTACCCAAATTTATAGATTCTACTGGTAAACTCTGTTGAGATGAATTTCTTGGTCTCAGAATAAAACAGCCAATAAGAACAATTCAAAAACTGTATCTGGAATAATAGAGGTTATTGAAAATGCAATATGAGATTCTTTATGAAATTTACACAGAACTTAATTTCCTGGCATGCGTAGTTGTTCAACACTATATGGCTCTAGATGAGCTCATCTCAGCAAGGAGGCTTTTGTGGTTAATTAACACCTTCTACTACACCCACCTGTCAAGATAAAATGAGACCAGCCTTCTTTTGTCTTCAAGAATAATCTTTGGGGATTATTTGTTTGGTGTTTGTTTGTATATTTGTGAGTCCAAGTGAATTGGAAAATATTTTATGCCCACTGGAGAGAACACATTTTTTTTTATTGCTACTAGTAATTTTGGGTATTTCTGCCACTGGAACCAGATTTAACATCCTGTTTCCCTATGTAATAGCTAAATAAAGTTTTGGCACATGTTGACTCTACATTTGTGTTAGAGTAATGTTTTCAGCTTTTTCAGAATTACACATTATCAAAAATATAATTAAATCCACTTTAGGTTTCATACCTAACTTTTCATAATTTTATTGTGATTGATGATTTTTAACTTTGGAATTTTACTCTGACATAAAGTTTGCTTAACTTTTCTTTTTAAACAATTAACTTTTAAAATCTTCAAGGAAACACTGTTGTAACTTAATAATTACCTTGCTCTTGGTTCTGGAAATTTCTGTGATTTTAAATGAGAGTAAAAGATTATATTTCTCTAAATCAACTGGTTATTTTAGATTATCACTCTCTTTGAACCTAAAAATCATATCTGTTTCTTGGTAATTTATTGTCTCCTTGCTTGTCTTAAGTTTGTAATAGTGTTTTCCAATCAGTAAATTCATTGATAACTGATATTTACACTCACTTATAGTTATTTTTACATTAAAGAAACGTGAGAGATCATGCTTATAGGAAGTATGATGTGCTACTGTTTAAGAGCAACTGTAATTGGGTAAATGAGAGCTAGCACTAGAGAAAGAGGAGTAAATATCAATGGTTGAGTATAGAATGTGATCATTAGGAGCACTAGATAGTGATATTAGCAGTAAAATTTTTTTTTAAATTTTTTCACACTAACTATTTTTAGTAAATTGCACATGGGGAAAACAATAAAATATGTATTTTCTTGCTTTATTTTTAGTTTTATTACAGAATGTCTTTCGTTTTGATGTACACATTAAAACCAGTAAGGGTATTTTAAATGACTTGAATACCTAGATTACAGTGTATTTTGTTAAGTGATATGTCAATTATTCTTACCTGTCTTATGCTGGAGCGAGATTTTATAAGATGGATAGAATTGTTGGTCTTGATTAGTCAATAAGTCTTCATGACCATCAGTTTTCCCCAGTAAGTCTTAGACACCAATCTATAATTTAAGTAATTACTATGGAATTAGCTTGATTGCTTAGCCAAGAAACTCTTTTAGCCAGTTACTAACAAAAACAACAACAGGATATAACTCCTTATTTTTATTTCAGAAGTAGCAATTAAATTCAGCAAATGACAGATTAAATTCTTTTATTACATGATCAATGCTAAAGCTGAGACCCTATTACAGATGACATTGAACTAGTATTTCCCAGATAAACATAGAGTTAAAGTAAGAAATTTCCTGTAAATAAAAACAAGGTATTTTACATTGTTTTCAAAGAAAATATTTTCATTCAGAAGTATTACATTTACTAAGGGATATCCTTATTTATACTTTTTACCTGAAGTCACATGACTATATATTTGGTTGGTGTTTCATTTGGAAACATTTTAGGGTGTCATTTCCTAGTTTTGATATTGGTTGACTGCATGATGAATATGGAGGAAAGTGTGTCCTGAATTTCCTTGGAACAATGGGAGAAGAAAGTTGACTAAACTATGTAGATATCTTTTTTCTATATACATATTTTTGTATTTGATGCACTCCTAATTATGTCAAGAACCAACATTTCCATTGTTATAAAAGCTTATTTTTCCTGTCTAAATAAGTTTTCTCAGAAGGGTGGACTAAAGAGCCTAGACAGGGTTGAAATTCTATCCTGTCCTAGAATGGTCAGTGTGAAGTAGCAAGTGAAAAATTGATTAGGTTGGTTTCAGACTGGCCATAGTATTTTAATTCAGGACTGGCTAGGGAGGCAAGGGATGATGTATAGGCTGTGGTTGTAGGGTAGAAAATTCATTATTATACAGACATGCAAAGAATGTGTGTGGCTTTTTATTTATCTATAACTGATAAAATTGTCCTGAGCCCTCAATTTACTCTCAGGAGTAACTGTGGTAGGGATCAAAACTTCAGTTTACCATTCATGGTGTACATCATTTTCTCTCAGTTTACACAATTCCTTTCTAGTTAAAAACAATTTGATTAGGTAAACATTTCGTCAATTAAATAACCCACTTGTTCTCAGGAATATTTCTCCTGTGCCTGCCCCCTTCATAAGAGGGAATCTGGATGAGGGGAAAGTTTAGGATCCATCAGATGGGTGGAGTGCCTCATGATGGTTTTTGTGTTGGTCTGACTCTTGGATTTACAATGGTTGATACTGATAACCACTGACTTGTGCTCAATCTGGTCCAGTCCATGAGAGTCTTGCTAGTGTTCATCATTGAAATCTATGGCTAAGAAATTATGGTTTGTTTATCTTGACTAAACCAGAACTTAATTGTTTCCCCTCAATTATGTACTATCTTGATCCTAGATGGCACTACAGATCCCCTATTTCTTCTGGGTGTGTCTCCCACACCCATGTGTGAGTCTCCCACATGCTTTCTGGTTGGTCTGGTCTACCTGCACTGAAGTTTTTTGTTCTAGGAGTGCTTTGATTTCCTCATTGTAACCACTTTTTAAACCACTTCCCTCCAGTGCTTGAGCACTGTTCTACAACTCTCCTCTCCCTGCCGCAGTATCAGTGTGAAGATGGTCTCAGGGTATGCAGTGGGAGATGGGCCAAAGCTCCTGCTTCTGGCTTTCCTTTCAACTTAATTAATATCCCACTTCCTGTGATGTTAACCATGAGAGGTGTGGGCAGAAAACACACATCCAACGGGTTGTTTTCTCTGCCTCTCTTCCTTCCCAATATCACCTTTCCTGGAAGAGAAAGGCTTTCTGCTCCTTCCTTTCTGAAAGAAATTTGCTGATGCCAGATCATAGATTTCCTCTTCCCTGTCGTATATAATAAAATCTTGACAGCCAGTTTGCACAACCTTGTTCTTAATATATTAATGGGAGCTGAAGAAATTTGGAAAATATTTTGCTTCTTTTGATACTCAAGCCTATCAACTAGCTGAAAAATTACACTTTGGTTTTCAAAAGCTGAACGTTTTCTTGTTTTTGGATTCCTACTGTAATCCTCATAACTATTCTGGAGGTGAATGGATGCCTCCAAAATCATTTGTTTATTCTTTCATACAGCAAAAAAATGATTGACCATATGTTATGTGCTCAGCACAGTTTCAGGTGCTTGTATGCTAGTGGCAGAGGTGGACAATAAATGAGAGAGATAGGGAAGGTATTAGAAAGTGATAAATGCTATGGAGAAGAATAAAGCAGAGAAAGACAAGTAGAAGTGTTGGGTGGGGAAGCTGTGCTATTCTCCATAGTGAGGGAAAGGTCTCATTGAGAAAGTGACTGCTGAGAAAAATCTGAAGGAACAGAAGGAGTTAGTCATCTGATATGTGGGGAAAAATAGCAAGTTCAAAGGCTTAAGAGCAGGTAGTGTGTCTGCTTGGAACAAGAAAGTAGTAGGAGATGAGGCACAGAGATAATGAGCAGTTAGAATATATAGGGCCTTGTAAGTCAGAGTTGGACTTTGATTTTTACTCAGGGTGGGTCAGGAAGCCATTGGAGGTTTTTAAGTGAGTAATGACATGATGTGAAGCAAGTTTTTAACAGTCTGTAGGAGAGTAAGCAAGAAAAGGAAACCATTGGAAGTTATTGCTGTAATACAGATGAGGGATGATGGTGTCTTAAACCAAGCCTCTGGCTGTGAAGAAGTGGCTAAATTCTGGCTATATTTTGAAATTAGAGACATCAGAATTTGATTACAAACCAGATATAGAAAGTAAGAGAAAGAAAAGAATCATGGCACTGAAAACTTGAAAAATGGAATTGTACTCAACTAAAAGTAAAATGAGCACATTTGAAGTAAGGGGTTGGGTGGATATCCGGAGCTTAATTTTGGACATGATATGTTTGAAATGTCTATTAGACATCCATGAGAAGATGTTAAGTCATTAGCAGTTTGATCTATGGGTCAGCCATCCAAGAGAGAAGTTAGGTTGGATGTGTACATTCTTTTTTTTTTTTTTTT